>NC_090646.1:316198922-316466422 GCF_040937935.1 Hyperolius riggenbachi | reverse complement strand
GAGCCAGTCTACGCAGGAGAAGTGCGCTGACTGCGTATCTATACTGCAGGCACCTACCTATCTATCCTATACTGGGGTCACCTACCTATCTAACCTATACTGGGGGCACCTACCTATCTAACTTATACTGGGGGCACATGCCTATTTAACCTATACTGGGGGCAATTATATTGGCTACTTATACTGGGGCATCAATGCCTGGCTACCTATACTGGGATGACCTATAGCTGGCTACCTATACTGGGTGCAACTAGACCTGGCTAATCTAAACTTCGGGCACCTATACCTGGCTCCACAGGGGGTTGGGGCACAATTTTTACACCCTCGCTCTGGGTGCAATTTAGCCTAGGATTTGACTCCCCTTCCCTTAAAGTCTACCTGAGATGTTACTAATGGGTGTAGCACCATGTGGTGCGTGGGCTCCCTCACCGTCCACTCCATTCACTTGATCCCCCCCTGGTTGTCTGGACAGTCATGTGCTTCCACGCATGCTGGCAGGCCCCTACTGCACAGGTGCAGAATGCTCCTATCTGTGGGAGGACGACGGGGGGTGTACGCGCAGCCTGACTGCACATGTGCAGGAGAATGCACGACCATCCAAATTCCCGGAAGAGAGACTCATATCAAGTGAACAGAGTGGCCGGCGAGGGAGTCCACGTACCTCATGGGACTTAAGGAAGCCTAAGGTAAGTATAAATACACCCATTAGTAACATCTCAGGTTTCCTTTAAGGTGTACGTTAAAGTGCACTGCACACTTTTTTTACTTTTTAAAAATAAGAGGTTTGTAATGTGTGCTGCTGAGGGTGTGGGGGTCAGGTGGGAGCACCATTACTTAACCATTTCAGCCCGCAGGGATTTTTCACCTTATGCATCAGAGCAATTTTCACCTCCCATTCATTCGCTAATAACTTTATCACTACTTATCACAATTTATTGATCTATATCTTGTTTTTTCCGCCACTAATTAGGCTTTCTTTGGGTGGTACATTTTGCTAAGAATTATTTATTTATAAATGCATTTTAACAGGATTAATAAGAAAAAATGGAAAAAATGCATTATTTCTCAGTTTTCGGCCATTATAGCTTTAAAATAATCCTCGCTACCATAATTTAAACCGATGTATTTTGTTTCAATAGTTTTTATTAGATTTTATAAGGCAAGATGTATATAAAAACTAAACAATCAATCAGTAACAATCAGGAAAGGTAGTGAACAAGAACAAATTATTGTCAAATATGGAATTAGACAATAGTTAACAAACTAGGTTATAGAAACATTATAAACAGTAACACTAGATGAAATTAATAACTAAGAATAGAACACAACCAATTTAGTGTTATTTCTGAAAAAGAGTTGCTAATGTTTGCATAGATTAAACAAAATACCTCTCACCCATTCAATGGACCAGTATTTTGACTGGGCGAAAGCTTATTTTGTCAGATTACAATAAGTAGCTAGTAGAACCTGACTCCCAGCGGAGGCAGGAATGGGCTGCGGATATAATCCGCCTCAAGTGCTTATGGAGGTAAGGTATATGAAATTAAAAGGAGCTTCGGAGGCAAGGAGTATAGAGACAGGAAGAAACCCGATGTATTTGATTTGCCCGTTTGTCTCGATTATTATACCATTTAAATTTTGTCCCTATCACAATGTATGGTGCCAATATTTTTGGGGGAAATAATGGTGCATTGTTTCCGTTTTGCATCCATCAGTATTTACAAACTTATAATTTAAAAAATGTTTGTAGTATACCCCCTTCAAATGCATATTTAAAAAGTTCAGACCCTTAAGTAACTATTTATTTTTATTTTTTTTAATAGTAATTTTTTTTTTCCATTAAAAATTTTATTTGGGTAATAGTTTGGTGTGGGACATAAACAGTTAATTTTTAGTGTTGTTATATGTGTAAATTGTAATGTAAAAAATATGTAGATGTAATTTTACTATTTGGCCACAAGATGGCCACCTTCATTTTTGTTTTCCCTCCTTGTACTTCTCGCTAAGCGGAAGTACAAGGGGGATGCGAAATTTCTCTTGGCAGAAGAGCTGAAGCCTCATGTGTGAGCGCTTTGGTTTTTCTGCGGGGGACAGGGATCGGTGATCGGGAACCATGTTCCCGTTCACTGATCCCAGGGCTACTGTGGGACACCACGGGGGCGCGCCAGTGAGCTTTACGTCCGGGCGGCCGAAATGGTTAACTAAAGGGTTCTGACCCTCTGGCCCTGACCCATTTGGGATCCTCCATCTTCTTCTTCTGTCTGCAGCTTCTGTAAGCATTTGTACTGCGCTATGGTGTAACAGCAGGTGTCTAGTGTAGTGGAACCAAAGGATCACAAGCAGTTGTGAGTTAAAATAAATATTATTTTAGTAAGAATAGTTAGCAGTGAAAATCACTGACTTACATAACTGTAACACATCAAATATATGTAAACTGAAATGCACCTGACCTGTACTCAGCAAAGAGTATAGGGCAAAACAGCCCTTTCTAGATTGCCGAGAGGAGCTTCCTGTGGCTGGGCATATAAAAGGGGTGATGCTTTTTGCTCTTAACCCCCTTACCGTTCCAATTCTGTTGGCAAGGGGGCGGCGCAGCACTTTTCTTTTTATTTATTTTTTTTAATTCATGTAGCTAGCCTAGCGCTAGCTACATAATAGCCGCTGACAAGCGGCATCCTCCTACCTACTTCGATCGCCGCCGGCGATCTTTGCAAGCAGGAAATCCCGTTCAGAACGGAATTTCCTGCTCGGCTTCCCCCGTCGCCATGGAGACGGGGCGGGATGATGTCACCAACGTCATGGACGTCGGGAAGTCAGAGGGAATCCCGATCCACCCCTCAGTGCTGCCTGGCACTGATTGGCCAGGCTGTGCAAGGGGTCTGAAGGGGGGGTGGGCGGTGCGGCGAGTAGCGGCGAATCGACGGCGAGCGGGATATGCACGCAGCTAGCAAAATGCTAGCTGCGTGCAATTAAAAAAAATTGTGAAAATCGACCCAGCGGGGCCTGAGAAATCCTCCTGCGCAGGTTACCCCGAGCTGAGCTCGGGATAACCGGCAAGGAGGTTAAAGCAGCATTACTATGACCTGTTTGAGTGGACCCGTGGTAGTCTAAAGGCAGCCATACATGTAGCGATGTATGGGCAGGTCGAATCTGTCAGCTGCCCATACACCACAGGCCGATTCACAATCAATTTCAGCATGAAATCTCTCGGGAATCGGCCTTTTGCGCCGCATACGTCCACCTCGCCACCCCGTAAAAAGTGTATACATTACCTCTCCACAGCCTCCCCTTCTCCCCCGCTGGCTTCCGGGATTCCATCTCTGCATACACGTGCACCCCACTTGGTTTCCTAGTAAGGGCGCGCTTGTGTGACGTCACACAAGCACCCTTACTAGGAAATCATGTGGGGCGTGCTAATGTAGAGAGGGGAATGCGACCAGGCAGCGGAGGGACAAGCGCAGGCTGCAGACAGGTAATGTATACACTTTACACAGGGCACCAGGGGGAGATTCACATTAGGGGGGACAGCGGTTGAGTTGTTTCGCCGCGTTCGTCTGGAAATTGCACACCATTACAGCTGCGCACCCGATCGAGCAACATCTTGCAGCATGCGCGATCGAGAATGCAACCAATTTTCGTCCCGAAATTGCTTGCATTGTCGGCTGGGCGTGCACTTGGCGGCACCGATTTTCATTTAATTTGAATATAATAATAATTGGATGGTTGATCGGCTGCCAAGTCGCCTGATATATGGCCTCCTTAAATACTCTGACAGAGTCACCGTGTTACAGTCCACCCTACTTGACCTTGCTGTCCCCAGCAAGGTATCAACTCTCTGAGTCCATACAAAGTCTTCCTTTGCATAATGGGCAGGGGGCTTGCCCAAATTACCGTATTTTTCGGACTATAAGACGCACTTTTTCTCCCCCAAAAGTGGGGAGAAAAAGTTACTGCGTCTTATAGTCCAAATGTAGCATTCTTACCCATCCTGGCGCTTGTGCAGAAAATGATTCTGAGGTGGACAATGGATGGTAGCAGCAGCAGCGTGATCCACAGTGTTTACAGCAGCATTGGAGCAGCCGCTGTAATGTCCTGCAATGCTGGCCCTTTGATCCTCCTCCTCCATTATGTCCGACATCAGCCCCCATCAGTGCTATTCACAGCGGCCCTTTGATCCTCCTCCTCCATTGTCCTGTATCAGTCCCCCATTAGCGCTATTCACAGCATGTCAAAGCGACATTAGCAGCTGCTGTAATTGCCCACAATACTGACCCTTTGATCCTTTGTTTCATCCTGCCCAGTAATCAGCTTGATCTCAGCCTACAAGTAAATTCAGCTGTGATAGAGGCAGAGTCCTCTAAAGGCTACTGTACAGGCTTGTTTTGACATTTCTGTGTGTGGAGTCTCTTCTTGATTTCGCCCCACCATGTGATTCTTCACAGCACGGCTTGCTAGTTTAGCGGCTTTGTGTGTTTAGGTTTTATGTTCTGAGGGTATGCACGGGATAAATGTCCCCTTTTATGACAGTTCCAGCATTCTGGGCTCAGAAGTTCGTTCCCTGGACTGTGACTGTGAAGATGAGCTATAATGAATGCACAGGATTCCCCTTCGCATTTGGGCCACCTCCACCTGTAACCCACTAACTGTCTCCGCCAGATCATGGACTGCCATCTCCAGGGTCTCTGCAGGGGCTGTTGTAGTTGACAAACTTGTAGTGCTAACTAAAGTCTCATTCAGGGCTGGGGCACACCGAGCGGCTTTTTTGAGAGTTTTCAGATCCGCTTGCGGATGTGGAAACGCTAGGGTAATGCATTTCAATGGGGTGTTCACACCAGAGCGGGAGGCGTTTTGCTGAAACGCATACTCCCGGGGTGAGGCATTTTTTGGATTTCGGATGAGTTTCTGCTTCCAATGTTAAGTATAGGAAAAACTCAAAACGCCTGCGAAACCGCTTAATATAGCGGTTTTTGAGGCGGATGCGGATGCATTTTTCAGGATAATTCGCTCTTCCAGGTCAAAGTGTACTTCCTGTGTGGCTGATTTGCATGAGGGATTGCAGAAAGTGCTGTTGGAAGATGGCAGCAAGGTGGTTTACCACAGAAAACTTAATAATTAAAATACAAAACAACCCTGAACTTTCTGATAAGACATTGCCTAGATATAAAGACCACCAAAGGCTTCATGAAATCTGGAACAACATCGCAAAAGAATTTCTGGGTGAAAAATTGAATAATTTGACACAAAAGGGCAAGGATTCAAAAAGTAAGTATATTTGTATGCTATGTGTTTTAAGTTCTGTATTCCTGCACTCTGCCTACAATATGTGATCACCCCTCCCCTAAATGCCTAATTTGCCAATTAGAAGTGTAATTATCACATGTCTGTTGCAATGTTTTTCTCTCTATAGCCATCTCTCATTACAAACAGCAGGTACATGTGTGTGTATGTATGCACAATTGCACATGTATTATGAAATAGGGTGCTATAGTAAAGTTAAAGGGATACTGTAGGGGGGTCGGGGGAAAATGAGCGGAACTTACCCGGGGCTTTTAATGGTCACCCGCAGACATCCTGTGTTGGCGCAGCCACTCACCGATGCTCCGGCCCCGCCTCCAGTTCACTTCTGGAATTTCTGACTTTAAAGTCAGAAAACCACTGCGCCTGCACGCCTGTGTCCTCGCTCCCGCTGATGTCACCAGGAGTGTACTGCGCAGACACAGACCATACTGGGCCTGCGCTGTGCGCTCTTGATGACATCAGCGGGATCAAGGACACGGCAACGCAGGCGCAGTGGTTTTCAGACTTTAAAGTCTGAAATTCCAGAAGTGAACTGGAGGCGGGGCCGGAGCATCGGTGAGTGGCTGCGCCAACACAGGATGTCTGCGGGGGACCGTTAGAAGCCCCGGGTAAGTTCAACTCATTTTCCCCTGACCCCCCCTACAGTATCCCTTTAAGAATGAATGATATAAACATACAAACACATACAACTAATGTTTATTTGTATAATAATGGTCATCAGGTAATGAAAGTAAATAGCACCCTGCAGTATTGACATACAATAATGTTATGACACAAAATAATCTGCTAGTTTGTCTCGGATTTGAATGGCAGAAATCGGACCAAGTAAAGTAGCAGGTGGTAAATTTTGGAGAGCAGAGCACTGTTTGTATTATCCTCCTCCTCCTCCTCCATGGTCATGCCATCTAGGGTTCTCACATAATTATGCAAAATACATGTTGCCTTCACAACTGTTATAGCATACTGTGGTTGCATTTTTAGGGCAGTGTGATAAATCCGCCATTTATTAGCCAGAATTCCAAAAGCACATTCTACTACTTGTCTGGCTTTGGTAAGTCGGTTATTAAAGGCAAGTTTTTTATCAGACATATCTCTTTGTGCATAAGGTCTCATAACATGTTCAGACAGTGCAAAAGCCTCATCAGCCACAAACACACACGGGTAAGGTGGGTCTTGGGTGTCAGGCCAGGGGCGTGGTGGTAGTAAAGTCATCTGGCCCGTGCGAAGCTTCAAGCCAAATCGACTGTGCTGGAATACTGACGAATCATGGGAACTACCGTAAGCGCCAACATCCACATATATAAATTTCAGAATCAGAATCAGAATCATTTATTTCGCCAAGCATGAGCAATCATGCCCGGAATTATTTTTGGCACATACATATAGCTCAGGAAGAAGACAGAGAGGAGTGCATAGCAACAGAGATAGAGATAGATTACATTACATTACATTTGCATACAAATTGCGTCAGAAAAATTACATACATCACAGTTCGTATAGTGGCCTAGGGCTGACCAGCGGTTAGCCTTGTTGGCCTAGTGCGGTGGTTGCTTCAGTTGACCGATCGGGAGCGGCGCAACCCGCCCCCCCGCTTGTTTGGGCCTGCACAGATGGAAGTATGTGGAGTGAGTTCAAGTGGCCGACAGCCGATGGGAAGAAGGAGTTCCTATGTCTCGCAGTCTTTGTGGGGATGGCACAAAGTCTACGGCCCAGAGGGAGCAGACTGAAGTAACGGTGGCCTGGGTGCGAGGGATCATTGGCAATCCTCAATGCCCTGGATTTCAGTCTCTTGTTGTGCAGTAGTGCAAGTGAGTGGAGGGGGCACCCGATGACCCTCTCCGCCGACCTAATGACCCTCTGTAGTTTGAGCTTGTTGCTGGCAGTGGCGCCAGCATACCAGACCAAGATTGAAGAGCAGAGGATTGACTCAATGGTGGCGGAGTAGAAGCTGGTCAGAATCTCTTGGGTCATGCCGACCTTCCTCAGTTGCCGTAGGAAATAAAGTCTCTGCTGTGCTTTCCGTTGGATGACAGTGATATTGGGCTTCCAGCTGAGATCGTTGGAGATAGTAGTGCCCAGAAGGCGGGCAGAGGGCACTCTGGCTACCTCGGTGCCGTCAATATAGATTGGAGGTGGGGAGGGAGCAGACCTCCTGAAGTCAATGATTAGCTCGACAGTCTTTGCTGTGTTCAGCACCAGCCTGTTCTCCTTGCACCAGTTGCAAATTCTCTCCACCTGCTGACAGTACTCCTGGATATTATCCTTAGTGACAAGGCCAACAATGGTAGTGTCATCGGCGAACTTGATGACCTTGACTGAGTCTGCCTCCGATCTGCAATTGTTCGTGTAGAGGGAGAACAGTAGCGGAGACAGCACGCAGCCCTGAGGAGCCCCTGTGTTCGTTGTCGCCACTTGGGAGCAGATGTTGCTCAGCCTGACGACTTGGGACCTGTTGGTGAGAAAATCCGTGATCCACAGGCGTAGGCTTGAGTGAACACCAAGTGCAGCTAGGTCTTCTTGAAGTATGCGTGGACAGATGGTATTGAAAGCCGAGCTAAAGTCTAGCAGAAGTATTCTGACATAAGTGTTTGGCCTGTCGAGGTGGTCGTTAATGAGCTCCATGCAGATATTGATTGCATCATCGGTGGACCTGTTTGCTCTGTAGGCGAACTGGTAGGGGTCAAGTAGGGGCGAGGTGGAGAGCTTGAGGTAGGCTAGGACCACCCGCTCCAGGGTTTTCATAATGACAGACGTCAGTGCTACAGGCCTGAAATTGTTCAGGTCCGCGACCCCCTGCTTTTTTGGGACAGGTACGATGGTTGACAACTTGAAGCAGGTGGGAACCTTGCTTTCCTGCAGTGACTTGGTGAAGATGTCGCAGAGGGTGGGAGCAAGTTGTTGACTGCAGGTTTTCAGGCAGGCTGGAGATACGCCATCGGGGCCGGAGGCTTTCCTGGCGTTTAGCGTTGATAGGAGTCGCAGGACGTCGGCCTCGCTCACCGCCAACTGATTCGGGATGTTGCTCACGGGGCCTAGGGCGGGGGTGGTCGGTACCAGACGCCCCTCCCTTGCCTGGTTCTCAAACCTGCAGTAGAATCTGCTAAGTTCTTCGGCGAGTTTTAGGCTGGGTGCTGCATGTTTAGGTTGGGGCTTGTATTTAGTGACGGCCTTCAGCCCCTTCCATACAGCCCTACTGTCCATAGATCGCAGGTGTTGTTCCATTTTTGCAGCGTACTCCTTTTTGGCTGCCCTCAGCTCCCGGTTTAGGTCGTTTCTCGCTCTCCTGTAGTCCTCCTGGTTGCCGGACTTGTGTGCAGCTTCCTTGCTTCTCCGCAGTCGGCGAAGCTTGTTAGTGAACCATGGCTTGTTGTTCGGGTACACCTTGAACGATTTTGTTGGTACGCAAGAGTCCTCGCAGAAACTGATGTAGGAAGCGACGTTATCTGCCCATTCATCCAGGTCTGGCGCTTCTAGGGACTTTCAGTCCGTGCAATCAAAGCAGGCTTGTAGTTTCAGCTTGGCCTCGGCGGACCACACTTTGAAGGACTTGAGTGTCGGTTTAGCTGATTCCAGGCGCCTCCTGTAGGTGGGAATAAGATGGACCAGGCAGTGGTCCGAGGAGCCGAGGGCCGCCCATGGGACCGCCTTGTAAGCATCCTTCAGTGCTGTGTAACAGTGGTCAAGAGTGTTCTGGCCTCTGGTAGGGCAGGCTACATTGGTTATAACGTGGCATCTCCTGTCGGAGGTTGTCCCTGTTGAAGTCCCCGGCGATGATGAACAGTGAGTCCGGGAGGGATGTCTCCCACTGCGAGATGGTCTCATTGAGGGCTAGCAGGGCAGATTTGACATCGGCATCGGGAGGGATGTATACTCCGGCAAGGACATACGAGGAGAACTCACGCGGTGAGTATGGCGGCCTGCAGTTAATTATCAGGAGTTCCAGGTCTGGGGAGCATTTCTTGTCTAGAACTGACGGGGGGGGGGGGCACCATGAGGAGCTGATGTAGAAGCAGATGCCCCCCCCCCTCTTTTCTTCCTGGAGAGGACAGGGTCCCGGTCTGCTCGGATGAGGTTGTAGTCTGGGAGAAGGAGGGCGCTCTCCGGGATGTCCTCATGTAACCATGTTTCTGTGAAGCAGAGGGCAGGAGTGTTTCTGCTGAGGTCCTTCCTGTCGCAGAGTAGGTGCAGTTCATCCAGTTTGTTGGGGAGGGATTGGACATTGCCTAGGAGGACTGAGGGGATGGCTGAACGAATTCCCTTCTTTCTCAGCCTCACGCGGGCCCCTGCACGGCATCCTCTCCGCCACCGGCCTGCTTGTGGTCTCAGAGCTGGATCTAGGACTTGCCGGATGTGGTCCCAGACCTGGTTGGATAGGAGCAAGGCTTCAGGGGACGAGGGGCCACGTGGCACCCAGTCTAGGAGCTGCTCTCTGGTGAAGGTCGTGCGTGTGGTGGGGGGCGACTTGGGCGGCCCACGACTGCAGGCTTGAGGAGTGGACGGATGCCAGCGTGGGGTGATGGAGCATGGCATACTGGAGCTACAGGCTTGTTCCCCTGAGTGTATGCAGCACCCTCCCGCAGGTCGGTCAGACAGGAGGCAAGAGGCAGGTTGTTGGTGCACATATCGCGTCCAGAGTACAGCCCCAGGCAGACAGCCCTAAAATGCCAGGCAGGCAGCCCAAAAGCCCAGGCAAGCAGCCCAAAAACAGACAGACAGTAGTGCACAGCCAAGCAGAGCAGGTAGTGTGAGACAGGCAGTTATGCCCAGCCAGGTAGGGCGGAAAGTATTGCAGGCATTCAAGGTGCAGCACCCAGAGGTACAGTGGGCTGGGTACAGTGGGCTGGGGGGGACAGTTTAGCAGGCCAGGCCCGGAGGGATTGCGGAGAACCGGCCAGCAGTGGGGGCATCAGACAGACAGTTCGATGTGGCCTTACCCTTGCTGGTTGGCTGAAGAGTGCAGAGTGCAGCAGCAGGCGGTGAGCTGGGATTCTGCAGCGGTGGGACCCTTGTAGTGATCCCTTCAGTGATCGGCGGGAGGCCAGGGGTCAGTGGCTGGCTCTCTGCAGGTGCTGGGTCAGCTCCTCCTCAGGAGTCGGTGAATGAATCGTCCGGCGGCTGGTGAGTCCTCCACGTGGTGGGCTGGTGAGTCGTTTGGCGGCGGAGCAGCGTCGGAACACCGGCTCTCTATAGTGCCCCGCGGCTGATTAGTCGGCTCCACCAGGGGGGTCGGTGGGTCATGCGTCGACTGGTGGGGAGGCGGAAATTTCAAATTAGGATCCACCACAGCCATGAGCACAAGTGAGAAAAATTTCTTATAATTATAATACAGACTGCCAGTGAATGCAGGCATAACCAGTCGAACATGTTTCTCATCCACTGCTCCAAGGCAGTTAGGGAAATCATGTTTCTGCCAAAAAAAGCTGCATGTTAGCCTCCCACATAGGTACATCAGGAGTTGGCATAAATTCTGGCTGCAGTACTTTCCAGATCAATTTGCAGGTGTCCAAAACTAGGTAGCGGATTGGAGTTCTTCCCATGAGGAATTGGTAATGAAGTGCTGCATATGAATGCCCTGTTGCCAGAAATCTGCAAAATAATGGAAAAAAATATATGCTTATTTGTATTCATAGTTGGCCTCCTGCGGACAAGATGGAAGTCGGTGAGAGCAAGCAATATAATGAATCCAAGAGTGGGTCTGGAAGTTTGCAAAGAACCAGATATAAATATTGTGGCATCTTAGAATTTCTGCGAAAACATCATGAATCTGCTGAGTAAGTATGGCGCAAATGTTAACCTATTGAACTTTTGTAAATATTGCACTCTACAACGGTGAAGGAAGTACTAGCCCCACAATGCATTGCATTAGTGTGTCAGGAATAATCTGCAATCATACAAGCTAATGTATTGTAGGACTTTGCTTACTTTGACAACTGAAGAGGAACTTTTTAAAGTGATTCCTAAATGACAGGAATATGGATGGGTCATTACCCAACATACCAGTTGCCTGAAAGTCCTGTTGATATGTTTGGCTGCAGTAGTGTCTGCATCACACACCTGAAACACACACCTAGCTAAGCCATTCCAACTTAACTCAATGCAGCTTATCTCCATGCTTGTTCAGGGGCTGTGCCTAAAAGCTTTGTACACAATTTTTCTGCTGAATAGACAGGCAACCGCTATTGTTTGGCAATGAAACATCCATAGCATTGTGACTTTAGATTTGCTTTTACATCAATGGCCACTATTACACAAAGTCATTTTGTGCTTTTCCCTTACCAAAGAACTGAAGATAGCCTACCACCTGATCCTGAGGAGGACGAATTAGAGGTTACCCACCACACAAACAGTGATGTAGAAGGGGAAGAAATCACTGTACAGGATGGTGACACAGCTACAGTGGATGACAGTGACTCTACTACACCAGATCACACAGCCCACAAACTATTCGGCCACGCACATCTCTCAGGTGTAGTAGAGGTGTGAGGGTAGCTACACAAGGCAGGAGAATAGGAAGAGGTATGGGCAGGGCTGAATACGCTCAGAAGCTGATTAGTTCAGTTGAAAAGGCTGTGGATCATATGGAGAAGCGAGAGGAAGAAATGAAACAACTAAAAGAGCCATGCACACAGTATATGTTAAGTTTGGTGCCATTATTACAAAAAGTGCCACCTGATAAACAATGAGAAGCCAGACATGCCATCTCTGAGGCACGTGGTAAATTTTTATTACCTGAGAGCCGTCCAGAAGACAATGTGCACAACTACTTCCAGCAACAACACATGCCTGCTTCCAGTCATCACTATAATGCATACCCACAACTATCTTACCATATGCAACGTAGTTATGACCCACCTAATTACCCACCGATGCATATGTCAAACATGCCATATGGTCAACAGCCTCATTACCCTATGGCTCCACCTCAGCGCTCTGATCAAGGTACTAGTTTTCAGACATCATCAATACATAGTGACTCTTCAGTGTACACTGATTTATCATCTCACAGCCAGCCACAAACAAATGCTGAATCAGCTACACCTGCTTTCAATCATGGCACTCGTAGTATGTCTGATTTTCTATCACAACATGACTAGGACGTTATTTATTTACACTTTTATATTTTGTGTTATGTTAACATGTTTTTCTTCATTTTACTTACCTCATTGTTATGAGGGGTCGTTCAGTTGGTGTGATTGCTAGCCGATAGTTGGCGTTGAAGGGCATCCTTCAATTTGGCCAAAAGGGCATCAAAACTGAAAAAAAGTAGCATGCTTATGTTATTATATGATGCTGTTTGTTATATAAACATTGTTTATTTGTGGCATATTGCTTTTGTGGATGAAAACCAAGTATGGTCAACACATGTCCAATAAAATAGTTGGGCAAAACAACAAACAATAAAAAAAACCATTTTAAAACAAATGTTTCATTACTGTGTTCCAGATGCTGATTGTTGCATGACATTAATATATTTAATTATGTATGCTCCAGGAGTATGTAAGGTAATATTATATCCAAAATTACATGTTTAAACAATGGATATATACTATAGTAGTTACTGGTTACGCACAATGAGCTGGAGGCCTTATGCAGTGTATGCATAACACACCAGGAACAAGCATAACGGTAATGTTGTTATTTCATGTATACACCTGATTGATTATTGTCTTGGGTTTAAGATTTCAGTACAACAGTGTTAATCAAGGGACAAAAAGGGATAGAAATTACATTATTCCACAAAATACTTCGCCACATGTTAAAGATAACACAAAACAAATCTTACCTGGCCACAGACATTCGGGTGTAGCCAAAGAACTTGTCTGGATGCTGCCTCAAATCTCTATACAGGGTCCTAAATTGACCCTTCCTGCGCCGCTGTTGAAGCATGGGATGCACCTAGTATCTCCGTGTCCATGGCCTACGTCTTATATATGCTGCTACACAGATCAATAACAGCAAATAAGGAAACATTTTCTAAATCCACAAACTCTTCTCTCAAAAACACAGTGTCACCTCTCCTCAACTAACCCACAATGTTGTGAAGGACCCCACCCTTTTTATATTGGTGATTTCGGTGAGTTAAGTTGGAATGGCTTAGCTAGGTGTGTGTTTCAGGTGTGTGATGCAGACACTACTGCAGCCAAACATATAAACAGGACTATAACTGGTATGTTGGGTAATGACCCGTCCATATGACCCGTCCATATTCCTGTCATTTAAGAATCACTTTAAAAAGTTCCTCTTCAGTTGTCAAAGTAAGCAAAGTCCTACAATACATTAGCTTGTATGATTGCAGATTATTCCTGACACACTAATGCAATGCATTGTGGGGCTAGTACTTCCTTCACCGTTGTAGAGTGCAATATTTACAAAAGTTCAATAGGTTAACATTTGCGCCATACTTACTCAGCAGATTCATGATGTTTTCGCAGAAATTCTAAGATGCCACAATATTTATATCTGGTTCTTTGCAAACTTCCAGACCCACTCTTGGATTCATTATATTGCTTTTCAAGCTCCTTTTTGTAACTATCTCTCACTGACTTCCATCTTGTCCGCAGGAGGCCAACTATGAATACAAATAAGCATATATTTTTTTCCATTATTTTGCAGATTTCTGGCAACAGGGCATTCATATGCAGCACTTCATTACCAATTCCTCATGGGAAGAACTCCAATCCGCTACCTAGTTTTGGACACCTGCAAATTGATCTGGAAAGTACTGCAGCCAGAATTTATGCCAACTCCTGATGTACCTATGTGGGAGGCTAACATGCAGCTTTTTTTGGCAGAAACATGATTTCCCTAACTGCCTTGGAGCAGTGGATGAGAAACATGTTCGACTGGTTATGCCTGCATTCACTGGCAGTCTGTATTATAATTATAAGAAATTTTTCTCACTTGTGCTCATGGCTGTGGTGGATCCTAATTTGAAATTTATATATGTGGATGTTGGCGCTTACGGTAGTTCCCATGATTCGTCAGTATTCCAGCAGTCGATTTGGCTTGAAGCTTCGCACGGGCCAGATGACTTTACCACCACCACGCCCCTGGCCTGACACCCAAGACCACCTTACCCGTGTGTGTTTGTGGCTGATGAGGCTTTTGCACTGTCTGAACATGTTATGAGACCTTATGCACAAAGAGATATGTCTGATAAAAAACTTGCCTTTAATAACCGACTTACCAAAGCCAGACAAGTAGTAGAATGTGCTTTTGGAATTCTGGCTAATAAATGGCGGATTTATCACACTGCCCTAAAAATGCAACCACAGTATGCTATAACAGTTGTGAAGGCAACATGTATTTTGCATAATTATGTGAGAACCCTAGATGGCATGACCATGGAGGAGGAGGAGGAGGAGGATAATACAAACAGTGCTCTGCTCTCCAAAATTTACCACCTGCTACTTTACTTGGTCCGATTTCTGCCATTCAAATCCGAGACAAACTAGCAGATTATTTTGTGCCATAACATTATTGTATGTCAATACTGCAGGGTGCTATTTACTTTCATTACCTGATTATCATTATTGTAAAAATAAACATTAGTTGTACGTGTTTGTATGTCTATATCTTTCATTCTTAACTTTACTATAGAGACATACCCTAAGGGCTCGTTTCCACTATAGCGAATCCGCATGCGGGCACTGCATGCGGATTCGCATACTCAATGTTAGTGGATGGGGCTGTTTCCACGTGTGCGGCGGCGGCGGCGTTTTTCGGTGCGGGAAAAATCTGCATGACAGGGTCGTCAGATTTCGTGTGCGGCAGGAATGCGGGCGAATCGCCGCTAATGCATTCAATAGGGAAATCACATGCGGCTTTGTCATGCGGATTTCCCCGCGATTTCGCATGAAAGGCAATGGAACTTTACACAGGCAGTGACATGGTTAAATTCGCCTGGCTCCTTGCCATGCGAAATCGCATGCGAAATCGCGGGTAAATCCGCATGGGGAAACGCAGCCGCATGCGATTTCTTCAGCAGGGGAATCCAGGCGATTCCGCACCGCTACAGTGGAAACGAGCCCTAAAAGACTGGCAGCTGTAATTGCAGCAAAAGGTGGTTCTAGAAAGTATTGACTCAGGGGGCTGAATAATTACGCACACCCCACTTTGCAGTTTTTTTTTTTGTTTTTTTTTTAATGTTTGGAATCCTGCATGATTTTCGTGCCACTTCTCACTTGTACACCACTTTGTATTGGTCTTTCACATGGAATTTCAATTAAATGTATTCATGTTTGTGGCAGTAATGACAAAATGTGGAAAACTTCAAGTGGGGGAAAACTTTTGAAAACCACTGTATGGGCCCAGGTTTTCTGGAAAATTCTGAGGCCTGATACAGTCTGCTGAGTGTGATGAGACCAACCTGCAGAAGCTGAACTGCTCAGGGGGACTTTGATGCAGAAATCTTGGAAAGCGCAAGTACCAGAAACTAAATCCACCGAATTGTGTTATATCAGTTTTAGAGAACGGACTACAGAAGTTATATGTATACCTACCTTTGCTTAATCTTTCTGCTAGACATGCTGGGACTTGTTGTTCTACTCGACTGTTCTGTGATAACACAACCCTTTGCATAGTGCTTCGTTTCAGTTTGCATATATTTAATGTGTTGCACTTATAAGTTTGTGATTTTCACTGCTAAGCATTCTTAATAAAATAAGATTTTTGTAACATACAACTGCTTGTGATCCTTTGGTTCCACTACACTAGACACCTGCTGTTACATTTTGGCACTGCGAGCAGGTTAGTGACCATGGATCAAAATCCATCTTCCTCCACACTGTCAGGGGGGTCTGCACCCAACCCCCCAATTGGTGGGCAGGGCTTGTGATGATAGCGTACCTGGGGTACAGGAGACCAGTAGGCTGAGGGCAGCAACCCTTGCGGCTCACCGACTGGGGCCCCTGGAAGTGAAACAGGGGAGCCCAGTAAGTAAGGGGCAGGAGCGCTTGTGAAACCAGTGGTAGATCCGGTTTGGAAAAACAGCACTCCCACAGGCTGAGTCCGGCACTGCAATGACTCAGCAGCCGAGAAAGTCCAGTAACAGGTGCCAGGCAGGAGAAGCCGTGGGACTTGGAACAAGCAGGAGTCGGGCAACAGATCGGGTACTCGTACAATCCGGGGTCTGGCAACAAATCGGGTCCTCAGGCAAGCAGTGGTCGGCAACAAATCAGGCAGTCGTACAAAGTAAAGGTCGGCAGGGAAGTGGGTAGTCAGGCAGGCCAAGGTCAACATCCAGGAATCAGAAACGGGCAGAGCAAGGCTCACTCACGGGAGTGCAACACACACAAAGCTGCAATACTACAGCACCCGAGTGTTGCACTCTCCAGACTTTTATAGGCCATTTTGGCGCGCACGGCGCAACGCGTCACGCGCCCGCGTATACGCACACGCGCGCAAACATACACGCGCATGCGCGTGCAAGCGAACACGCATGCGTCCACACACGCGCGCAAAGACGCGCACACGCACGCAAACATCAATATGCATAAACAGACACCCTTCACGCGCGCGCGTGCACAGCATCCAACGCAAGCATCTTACAACGCCAACGTCTTCGCCGCACTACGCAACGTGCATGGGCAAGCACCGACAGTCCACCACGCAGGGAAGACCGCCGAGACCCACCAGGATGACTGCCAGCATCCGTGTGTACAAGCCGCCCCGTCTGGACAGGTAACTGACCGTGACAATGCCCCCCCCCATGGGGCAGCCTCCGGATGCCAACTGGAACTGGTTTATCTGGGTATTTCTCATGGAAGTCCTTAATTAGTCTTGAAGCATGGAAATTAGTAGCAGGTTCCCATGTGTTCTCCTCTGGTCCGTAACCCTTCCATTTGACGAGAAACTGAACCCGACTACCCCTTTTCCTAGAATCCAGGATCTCTTCCACCTCAAACTCTTCTTCACCGTCTACCATGATTGGTGGAGGTGGGAGTATCTCTCGATCTGGAAATGGATCCACAGATGATGGTTTCAGAAGAGAGGCATGAAACACTGGATGGATTTTAAAGAGAACCCGAGGTGGGTTTGAAGAATATTATCTGCATACAGAGGCTGGATTTGCCTATACAGCCCAGCCTCTGTTGGTATCCCAAACCCCCCTAAGGTCCCCCTGCCCTCTGTAATCCTTCATAAATCACAGCCACGCTGCTGACAAACAGCTTGTCAGAGCTGGCTGTGTTTATCTCTATAGTGTCAGTCTGCTGCTCTCTCCGCCTCCTGCAGAATTCCAGTCCCCGCCTGCATCCCTTCCCTCCCTGCTGATTGGAGGGAAGGGACGGGGGCAGAGACCGGAGCTATGCAGGAGGCGGGGGAGCAGCAGAGACTGACACTACAGATGTAAACACAGCCTCACAGCACGGCTGTGATTTACAAGGGATTGCAGAGTGCAGGGGGACCTTAGTGTGGTTTGGGATAGCAACAGAGGCTGGGCTGTATAGGCAGATCCAGCCTCTGTATGCAGATAACATTCTTTAAACACACCTCGGGTTCTCTTTAAGGTTTGAAGGTAAGTCTAGTTCATAGGCCACCTGGCCAATTTTCCTCTTCACCGGCAAAGGTCCAATAAATTTGGGTCCCAATTTTTTGGACGGACAGGATAGCTTCAAGTTTACTGTGGATAATAGCACACAATCTCCAGGCTTGAATTCCACTTCACCCCTCCTGTGACAATCCGCCTTCCTCTTAAAGGTAGCTTGAGCTCGGGCCATGACTTGTTGTAAAAGCTTATTGTTTTCTGAAAAGAATCTTACAGTATCAGTAACAGCTGGCACCGGAGATTCAGGAATGAGATCCGGCAGGAATGTAGGATGGTAACCGTAATTGGCAAAAAATGGTGACTGTTGAGTAGAAGAATGGATGGAATTGTTATATGCAAATTCAGCCAATGGGAGCAACTGAGTCCAGTCGTTTTGAGCAGCAGAAGAAAAGCACCTAAGATATTGTTCGAGAGTTTGGTTAGTGCGTTCCGTTTGGCCATTAGATTGGGGGTGGTATGCGGATGAAAAATGGAGTTGTATGTACAGTATTTTGCAGAGAGCTTTCCAGAACCGTGATGTGAACTGTGATCCCCGATCAGAGGTAATATCGGCTGCAATTCCATGAATGCGGACGATCTCCTCAACCTCCTTGCTGGTTATCCCGAGCTCAGCTCGGGGTAACCTGTGCAGGAGGATTTCTCAGGCCCCGCTGGGCCGATTTGCACAATTTTTTTCCCCTACACGCAGCTAGCACTTTGCTAGCTGCGTGTAGTACGCGATCCCTGCCGCTCGCTGCCGATTCACCGCTACCCACGGCGCCGAGCCGCCACCTCCCCCCCGCCTCAGACCCCTGCGCAGCCTGGCCAATCAGTGCCAGGCAGCGCTGAGGGGCGGATCGGGGTTCCCTGTGACGTCATGACGTCGGTGACGTCATCCCGCCCCGTCGCCATGGCGACCGGGGAAGCCCTGCAGGAAATCCCGTTCTCAACAGAATTTCCTGCATACTTTGATCGCCGAAGGCGATCGGAGTGGGTGGGGGGATGCTGCCGCTCAGCGGCTATCATGTAGTGAGCCCTGGGCTCGCTACATGATTTAAAAAAAATAAATTAAAAAAAAGTGTGGCGCTGCCTCCTTGCCGGATTTTTTAGACTGGCAAGGAGGTTAATGAACATGTTTGCAGTTGTCTGAGCAGAAGGAATACTGTGCATGGGTAGAAAATGTGCCATCTTCGACAACCGATCTACTATGACAAAAATTGTGTTAAATCCCTCGGATACAGGTAATTCAACAATGAAATCCATTGAAATGGAGTACCATGGCCTGGGGGGAACAGGAAGTGAATTTAGCAACCCTAATGGCCTCAACCTAGATCCCGTAGAACGATTACAGACTAGGCATGTGGTTACATATGTTTTACAGTCCTTGCTGAGTTTTGGCCACCAAAAATGACGTTGGACCAGTTGTTGGGTTTTCGCACATCCAAAGTGACCCGCCATCTTATGGTCATGGAAGAACTTGAGTACTGAAGAACGATTTTCCTTGGGTACAAATGTCTTCTCTCCATAGAACCAAAGACCCTCCTTCTGGATCAAAGGATGACTGATTTTTTCGGAAAGCACTGATGCCCCTTGTCGAATCTGGTCAACCAATTTTGATTGCATCATCAGGAAGTTATGCTCAGACAAGATGGTGTCTGGTGGAGCTGGAGACTCATCATCTGGGAACATACGGGAAAGGGCATCCGGTTTTGTATTCTTTGATCCTGGTCTATAGGTGATCTGAAATGTGAAACGACAGAAGAAGAGAGCCCATCTAGCTTGTCTAGGGTTTAGTCGTTTGGCTGTTTTAACCACTTAAGGACCGCCCCCAGCCGATGGGCGGCGGCAAAGTCCGGGCCTAAACGACCGCAATACGCCCATCGGCGGGGGCGGCTGCGGGCGTGGTTATGCGGCGATCGCGTCATTCGTGACGCGATCAGCCGCCGGCGACTGGCTCCGCCCCCTCGCGCTGTAACCCGCCGGCCGTTTGGAAGCGCCGGTGGGTTACTAGCACCCGGATCGCCGCATGTACTTAGTATAATAGGCTTTGTAATGTATACAAAGCCTATTATACTGGCTGCCTCCTGCCCTGGTGGTCCCAGTGTCCGAGGGACCACCAGGGCAGGCTGCAGCCACCCTAGTCTGCACCAAGCACACTGATCCTGCCCCCCCCTTCCCTCTGATCGCCCACAGCACCCTTCAGACCCCCCCTGCCCACCCCCCAGACTCCTGTTTGCACCCAATCACCCCCTAATCACCCATCAATCACTCCCTGTCACTTTCTGTCAACGCTATTTTTTTTTAACCCTAAACTGCCTCCTGCTCCCTCCTGATCACCCCTCCACCCCTCAGATTCTCCCCAGACCCCACCCCCCCTGTGTACTGTATGCATCTATCCCCCCTGATCACCTGCCAATCACCTGTCAATCACCCCCTGTCACTGCCACCCATCAATCAGCCCCTAACCTGCTCCTTGCGGGCAATCTGATCACCCACCCACACCAATAGATTGCCCGCAGATCCGACGTCAGATCACCTCCCAAGTGCAGTGTTTACATCTGTTCTCTACCCTAAACACTCACTAATTACCCATCACTCACCCATCAATCACCCCCTATCACCACCTGTCACTGTTACCCATTAGATCAGACCCTAATCTGCCCCTTGCGGGCACCCAATCACCCGCCTACACGCTCAGATTTCCCTCAGACCCCCCTTATCAATTCGCCAGTGCAATATTTACATCTGTTCTTCCCTGTAATAACCCACTGATCACCTGTCAATCACCTATCAATCACACCCTGTCACTGCCACCCATCAATCACCCCCTGTCACTGCCACCCATCAATCAGCCCCTAACCTGCCCCTTGCGGGCAATCTGATCACCCACCCACACCATCAGATTGCCCAAGACCTACCCTCGGATCACCTCCAAAGTGCATTGTTTGCATCTGTTCTGCCATCTAATCACCCACTGATCACCCATCAATCAGCCCCTGTCACTGATACCCATCAGATTAGACCCTAATCTGCCCCTAGGGCACCCAATCACCTGCCCACACCCTCAGAACGCCCTTAGACCCCAGCCCTGATCACCTCGCCAGTGCATTGCTTGCATCTATTTCCCCCCTCTAATCACACCTTGAGACACCCATCAATCACCTCCTGTCACCACCTGTCACCCCCTAGCACACCTACCCATCAGATCAGGCCCTAATTTGCCCCGTGTGGGCTCTTGATCACTCGGCCAAACCTACAGACCCCCTTCCGATCACCTCCCCAGTGCATTGATTGTATCTATTTTCCCCTCTAACCACCCCCTGAGACACCCATCAATCACCTCCTGTCACCCCCCTAGCACTCCTATCCATCAGATCAGGCCCAATACAACCTGTCATCTAAGAGGCCACCCTGCTTATGACCGGTTCCACAAAATTTGCCCCCTCATAGACCACCTGTCATCAAAATTTGCAGATGCTTATACCCCTGAACATTCATTTTGAGAAATTTGGTTTCCCGACTACTCACGGTTTAGGGCCCGTAAAATGCCAGGGCAGTATAGGAACCCCACAAGTGACCCCATTTTAGAAAAGACACCCCAAGGTATTCTGTTAGGTGTATGACGAGTTCATAAAAGATTTTATTTTTTGTCAACAGTTAGCGGAATTTGATTTTTATTGTTTTTTTTCACAAAGTGTCATTTTTCACTAACTTGTGACAAAAAATAAAATCTTCTATGAACTCACCATACACCTAATGGAATACCTTGGGGTGTCTTCTTTCTAAAATGGGGTCACTTGTGGAGTTCCTATACTGCCCTGGCATTTTAGGGGCCCTAAACCGTGAGGAGTAGTCTAGAAAACAAATGCCTCAAAATGACCTGTGAATAGGACGTTGGGCCCCTTAGCGCACCTAGGCTGCAAAACAGTGTCACACATGTGGTATCGCCGTACTCAGGAGAGGTAGTATAATGTGTTTTGTGGTGTATTTTTACACATACCCATGCTGGGCAGGAGAAATCTATCTGTAAATGGACAATTGTGTTCAAAAATCAAAAATGTGTAATTTACAGAGATATTTCTCCCACCCAGCATGGTTATATGTAAAAAATACACCACAAAACACATTATACTACTTCTCCTGAGTACGGAGATACCACATGTGTGACACTTTTTTGCACCTTAACTGCGCTAAGGAGCCCAAAGTCCAATGAGTACCTTTAGGATTTCAAGGGTCATTTTGCGGCATTTGGTTTCCAGACTACTCCTCACGGTTTAGGGCCCCTAAAATGCCAGGGCAGTATAGGAACACCACAAGTGACCCCATTTTAGAAAGAAGAAACCCCAAGGTATTCTGGTAGGTGTATGATGAGTTCATAGAAGATTTTATTTTTTGTCACAAGTTAGCGGAAATTGATTTGTATTGTTTTTTTTTTCCAAAGTGTCATTTTCCGCTAACTTGTGACAAAAAAAAAAAATCTTCTATGAACTCACCATACTCCTAACAGAATACCTTGGGGTGTCTTTTTTCTAAAATGGGGTCACTTGTAGGGTTCCTATACTGCCCTGGCATTTTAGGGGCACTAAACCGTGAGGAGTAGTCTAGAATCCAAATGCCTCAAAATGACCTGTGAATAGGACGTTAGGCCCCTTAGCGCACCTAGGTTGCACAACAGTGTCACACATGTGGTATCGCCGTACTCAGAAGAAGTAGTATAATGTGTTTTGGGGTGTATTTTTATACATACTCATGCTGGGTGGGAGAAATCTCTCTGTAAATGGATGTGAGAAAACGCGGAAAAGCCGCCGCATGTGCCAAGAGCGAGGTGGCTGACTCCGCGTCCAACGCGGCGGTTTGCACGCATAGACACGCGTCAGGTAGTATGGTGGAATGCGGAAAAGCCGCCGCATGTCCTGACAGCAAAGTGGTTGTTTCTGCGTCCAACGCGGCGGTTTGCATGCAGCAGCGTGCGCTTGGTGTGGCTGGGTCTGTTAGTGCACATAGGCAGATGGAGAGCTACGCGCGCGCAGGCCAGAACTCAGGACCTTTATACCAGCAGGGGAAGTGTCAGCTGATCAGGAAGATCAGCTGATTCCTGCTGGACTCATGATTGGCTGAATGGCTCGGGCGGGTCGGCGGAGTCCAGCAACTATATATTCTGCTGCTTGTCAGTTGCTGGTTGTCTGCCATTGCTAACACTTACGTGAAGGCACTCAGACCATAGTCATAGTTACATAGTTACATAGTTATTTTGGTTGAAAAAAGACATACGTCCATCGAGTTCAACCAGTATAAAGTACAGCATCAGCCTGCTCCCTCACATATCCCTGTTGATCCAGAGGAAGGCAAAAAAAACCCTTACAAGGCATGGTCCAATTAGCCCCTAAAGGGAAAAATTCCTTCCCGACTCCAGATGGCAATCAGATAAAATCCCTGGATCAACATCATTAGGCATTACCCGCCCGAGCCATTCAGTCAGATCCTTACAGTGTGTTTGAACTAGGTGGACCTGGGAATTCACACTTAGCCAGATTCTGTTGATAGCTAAAGTACTAATTGAATTGTATTATTTGTTAGACCAGTTCCAGGGTGTTGAGATCAAGGCCCTCACACCCCAGACTAGGAATACTGTGTATCTTCTGTGTATTCTCTAGCATAGTTCCAGGGTGTTGAGATCAAGGCCCTCACACCCAAGATTAGGGAACTGTATTGTCTTTGTGTTATATTCCAGACTAGTTCCAGGGTGTTGATGATCACGGAACTCACACCCAAGACTAGGGAATTGTATTATCATTTATGTTATGCTCCAAACTAGTTCCAGGGTGTTGTGACTACGGACCTCACACCCAAGACTAGGATTGTGCTACTACTGTATTACATTAGCCCAGTTCAGGGCAAGACCTTATATCAGCAGCAGGGCTTCCTGCAACCCCACCTCGGTCCCTCGCTCAGGGGTCCACAGGCTACAGGAATATCACCCACAGTCAGGGGTGAATTCCTCAGAAGTCTTAGGCCGCCAGCTCCTCTTGTGGTCTTCACTCAAAGTTGTTACTGTTGCACCAAACACTTACACTCTCTCAGGTGTCTAGAGGTTAGACATATCTGATTATTGACGATTCCGCAGATCCTCAATAATCGGGTATATCTGTATTCTTGGGGATACTGCGGATCGCCAAGGATCAGATTCTCTCTCTGGTTGCTGACACCGATCGTTACAATGGACAATTGTGTGTAAAAAAAAATCAAACAATTGTCATTTACAGAGATATTTCTCCCACCCAGCATCTGTATGTGTAAAAATACACCACAAAACACATTATACTACTTCTCCTGAGTACGGCGGTACCACATATGTGGCATTTTTTTGCACCCTAAGTGTGCTAAGGGGCCCAAAGTCCAATGAGTACCTTTAGGATTTCACAGGTCATTTTGCGACATTTAGTTTCAAGACTACTCCTCACGGTTTAGGGCCCCTAAAATGCCAGAGCAGTATAGAAACCCCACAAATGACCCCATTTTAGAAAGAAGACACCCCAAGGTATTCCGTTAGGAGTATGGTGAGTTCATAGACAATTTTATTTTTTGTCACAAGTTAGCGGAAAATGACACTTTGTGAAAAAACACAATTAAAATCAATTTCCGCTAACTTGTGACAAAAAAAAAAACTTTTTTGCAGCCTAACTGCGCTAAGGGGCCCAAAGTCCAATGAGCATCTTTAGGCTTTACAGGGGTGCTTAAAATTAGGCACCCCCCAAAATGCCAGGACAGTGAACACACCCCACAAATGACCCCATTTTGGAAAGTAGACACTTTAAGGTATTCAGAGAGGAGCATAGTGAGTCCGTGGCAGATTTCATTTTTTTTTGTCGCAAGTTAGAAGAAATGGAATTTTTTTTTTTTGTCACAAAGTGTCATTTTCCGCTAACTTGTGACAAAAAATAAAATCTTCTATGAACTCACCATGCCTCTCACTGAATACTTTGGGATGTCTTCTTTCCAAAATCGGGTCATTTGGGGGGTATTTATACTATCCATGAATTTTAGCACCTCATGAAACATGACAGGTGCGCAGAAAAGTCAGAGATGCTTGAAAATGGGAAAATTCACTTTTTGCACCATAGTTTGTAAACACTATAACTTTTACCCAATCCAATAAATATACACTGAATTTTTTTTTTATTTTTTTTATCAAAGACGTAGCGGAATAACTTTCGCGCTCAAATGTATAGGAAATTTTACTTTATTTGAAAAATGTCAGCACAGAAAGTTAAAAAAGTCATTTTTTTTTTTACAAAATTCATGTCTTTTTTGATGAATATAATAAAAACTAAAACTCGCAGCAGCAATCAAACAGCACCAAAAGAAAGCTGTATTAGTTACAAGAAAAGGAGGTAAAATTCATTTAGGTGGTAGGTTGTATGACCGAGCAATAAACCGTGAAAGCTGCAGTGGTCTGAATGGAAAAAAGGCTCTGGTCCTTAAGGGGCGAAAAGACTGTGGTCCTCAAGTGGTTAAGGTATTCTAGATTACGATGGTCGGTAAATATTAAAATTGGATGAACTGCCCCCTCCAGCAAATATCTCCACTCTTCAAGGGCACACTTGATTGCCAACAATTCCCTGTCTCCCACGCTGTAATTCCTCTCTGCGTCTGATAATTTCCTTGAAAAGAAGGCAACCGGATGAAGTGCTGCCTTAAGGCCTTGACGTTGAGAGAGCACCGCTCCTACTGCAGTTTCTGAAGCATCTACTTCCAAAGTGAAAGCTAAGGCTGGATCTGGGTGCTTAAAGAGTAACTGTCAGGCTACAAAAGCTAATTTAAACCTCTATTCTCCTGTGTTAAACAGTTTAGAAGGAAGCCAAAAAGGCATTACTGAAGATAAAAATCTTTCTTACATTTGATGTGTGCTTATCAGCAAAGCTGTTATTCCCAAGCTCTTAAGAAGACGCACGCCGCGTACCATACTGCAAAGCATTCTGGGGCTCTCCCCTCGGCTGCTAATGAGAAGTTACAGGGTCAAGTAACAATAGCATGTAACTCAGTCCAGAGCACAGCACTGATAAATCTCCCAGCAGAGTACACTGCAGGAGTCCGCTATTGTTCCTAGCCACATGGCTAATTAATATTCACTGCACACTAGTGTTATTCAGTACGAGCTTTTCTGTGATCAGGAAGCAGGGAGGACATGACGACACATTTGGCTTCATAGGAGACAGACAAACATGGAACCTGCCATGAGCTGTCAGGAGCATCATTCTCTGCATATACTATATAAAAATTCTGTGAAATCCAAAAGTGGACAGTGAAATGCATATGTAATGTAAGTACAGCCTATATTTAGCTACTGATATATGTGTTGATTTTCTCTGAGACCTTATACCTAACAGCTCCTCTTTAAGGATAGGAGCTGAAGTAAATAACTGTTTGAGCTTGTCAAATGCTGCTTGGGCCTGTGGAGTCCACAGAAAACGAATATGCTGGCGTGTAAGTTGTGTGATTGGTAGTATGACCGCTGAAAAGTTTTTGATGAATTTGTGGTAAAAGTTTGCAAAACCTATGAATCTCTGGATTGCTTTTTTATTAGTGGGAGCTGGCCATTCGAGGATTGCTTGAATCTTCTGAGGATCAATAATAAATCCATCTGGAGAGATGATAAGCCCCAAAAACTGAATTGAATGTCTTTCGAATTCGCATTTTTCCGCTTTAATATACAAATGGTGCGACCTAAGTCTTGCGAGGACCTGTGCGACTTGGTGACGGTGATCTTCCAGAGACGTGGAATATATCAGAATGTCATCTAAGTAAACGATTAAGAATAAGTCGATGAAATCTTTAAGAACATCATTTATAAAGTACTGAAAGGTAGCAGGGGCATTGCAAAGCCCAAAAGGCATGACGAGATATTCGTATTGACCGTAACGGGATCTGAACGCTGTCTTCCATTCGTCACCCTTCCGTATCTGTATTAAATTATATGCCCCTCTCAGATCTAATTTCGTAAAGATTTTGGCCTCTCTTAGTTTCTGGAACAGTTCTGGAATCAAAGGTAGGGGGTAACAATTTTTAACTGTTACTTTATTTAGTTCCCGGTAGTCGATGCAAGGGCAAAGAGTCTTATCCTTCTTTTCAACGAAGAAAATACCTGCTCCTGCAGGAGAAACAGAAGGGCGTATGAACCCTTTTTCCAAATTTTCCTCGATATACTGCTTTAGGATCTTCTGTTCAGGTTCAGATAAAGGGAATACTCGGCCGAAGGGTATAGCCGCACCAGGTAACAAATCTATGGGGCAGTCATAGGGACGATGTGGAGGTAGTTGGTCTGCCCCCTTCTTATCGAAGACATCCAAAAACTCATGATATTGGGAAGGAATGAGTTCAGTCAGGTTTGTGGTACATAACAGAGGTCCGGAATTCTTTGTTTCCTCCTGAGAGCAGAAATTAGTGCAGTATGAAGAAGTGAATGACATCTTTCCAGTGATCCAGTTAATTGCCGGATTGTGGGCGCGAAGCCAGGGCAGGCCCAGGATAACTGGATACAAGGGGGATGCTACAAGGTAAAATTTGAGATACTCCTGATGAATTCCAGATATGCGAGTGTTAACAGGAATAGATTCCATAGTTACTGGTCCAGAGCTAATTGATGTTCCATCAGCCAAATGAATATGGAGAGGTTCCTTCCGGGGTTGAATGGGAAACTGGTGTGAGGTGGCGAATGATATATCCAGAAAACAGCTACAGGCTCCAGAATCGATAATGGCAGTAGTCTCAAGGATTCTTCCTGGGAGCTGAAAAGAAATAGGAATATTGAAATGGTTTGAACTGAAAGAAGAACAAGTTGGAACTAAAACTTTGGTAGCAGGATCCTTACCCGTAGGTCTTACTGGGCAGGAACGGATGAAATGGCCAGTGGCTCCACAGTAAAAGCATAGATTGCTCTGTCTCCTTCTTGTTCTCTCCTCCAAGGATAATGCTGGACGGATTACTCCCAACTGCATAGGTTCAAGTGAATCCAAAGAGGAGGTGGATGTCGGGCCGGAGAAGGACTTGAAGGTACCCAGACTGAACGGCTGGTCCCAGCTGATCTTTCTAATTGACGTTCACTAAGGCGGCGGTCAATTTGAAGGGACGTTTGAATCAGCTCATCTAGGGTGATGGATGTTCCAATTCTTGCTAATTCTTCCTTTAAGTATTCGGACATGCCTAGGCGATACTGGTGACGAAGAGCTGGTTCATTCTAGTCTATATCAGCCGCCCAGCGGCGAAACTCCGAGGTATACTCTTCTACCGGTCGCCGCCCTTGGCGAAGGTTACGTAAGGAAGCTTCAGCTGTAGCACTCCGCTGGGGGTCGTCATAGAGGATCGCCATGTATTCGAAAAAAGCATCTAGAGTGGCTAAGCACTGATGTTTTTGCTCCATTAGCTGGTGAGCCCATGACTGCGGTTCTCCTTGCATTAGCGAGATCACAAATCCGACCTTAGTCCCTTCGAATACAAAGGTCCGTGGTTGGGGGGAAAAGAACAACTGACAGGCATTCTTAAAGGCCCTGAATTTGGTTCTATCCCCTAAAAAGCCCTCAGGTGTTGGTACACGTGGTTCAGGTGCAGGAACTGCTAGTGCGGGGACTGGAGGTGCCACAGCGGGAGCAGGAGGAGCAACGACAGCGGCGGGAGCAGGGGCCACAGCCGCACCAGCAAATCCGGCAGGTTTGGTTTACATTGGCTAGAGTGTTGATGCGTTCTTCCAGCTGATTGTGAGCTGCTTGAAGCTCTTTAATTGCTCCCGTTAAGTTACTCATCTGTTTGCATAAGGTGCTCAGCACATTTGCTGCCTCAGCGGTCTCCATTTTTTGGCTGTAGTATTTTGTGATGATAGCGTACCTGGGGTACAGGAGACCAGTAGGCTGAGGGCAGCAACCCTTGCGGCTCACCGACTAGGGCCCCTGGAAGTGAAACAGGGGAGCCCAGTAAGCAAGGGGCAGGAGCGCTTGTGAAACCAGTGGTAGATCCGGTTTGGAAACACAGCACTCCCACAGGCTGAGTCCGGCACTGCAATGACTCAGCAGCCGAGAAAGTCCGAGTCGGCAACAGATCGGGCACCCGTACAATCCGGGGTCTGGCAACAAATTGGGTCCTCAGGCAAGCAGTGGTCGGCAACAAATCAGGCAGTCGTACAAAGCAAAGGTCGGCAGGGAAGCGGGTAGTCAGGCAGGCCAAGGTCAACATCCAGGAATCAGAAACGGGCAGAGCAAGGCTCACTCACGGTAGTGCAACACACACAAAGCTGCAATACTACAGCACCCGAGTGTTGCACTTTCCAGACTTTTATAGGCCGTTTTGGCGCGCAACGCGTCACGCGGCCGCGCATGCGCACACGCGCGCAAACATGCATGCGCACGCGCAGACGAGAGCAATCGAATGCGCATGCGTCCGCACATGCGCAAAGACGCACACATGTGCACACGCACACAAACATCAATATGCATAAACAGACACCCTTCACACGCGTGCACAGCATCCAACGCAAGCATCTTACAACGCCAACGTCTTCGCCGCACTACGCAACGCGCATGGGCAAGCACCGACAGTCCACCACGCAGGGAAGACCGCCGAGACCCACCAGGATGACTGCCAGCATCCGTGTGTACAAGCCACCCCGTCTGGACAGGTAATTGACCGTGACAGGGCTCCATTCACTATTCTTCCATTTGGAGCATTAGCTCATTATTTGCAAAAATACACAGGATTGGCCAAAGGTCTCATTGATTGGGCAGAGAGGCTACGTGGGCTTATCCGTTCTCATTCTGTGCCAAAAGTTGCTTTAAGCGCCCCTGAAGGGCAGGCTCGTCGCACAGTATTCCACTTGCCTGAATCAGAAAGAGATACAGCAAGACAGAGGAAGACTGCTGCACTCATGTATACTGCACATATGGGAGTAAGGAAGTCAGATGCCAAGATGCAAGTAGTAACCAAGGAAATCCCGCTGCACCAGATGCTTGAATGAAGTAGAAAATCTTTATTCTTTAATCCAACATCAGTGTTACAGGTTAAAAGCTCACGCGTATTGGAGTGAAGGATGGCTCCTTAATCATAGCTATCATAGCTATGCAGCGGGATTTCCTTGGTTACTAGAAAGAGATACAGTTGATAAAATTGTAGCCTACCTTGAGAAAATCTTTGGGGATCAGGTATCCCTGCATGGCCTACAGAAGCAGTTCATGACCCGGGTACAGGGTGCAGATGAATCTATCCCTTAATATGCTAATGCTTTGCAAGATCTTGTAGCCGCAATTCATAAAAAAGAGCAGCCCGTATGGGCAGCCCCAGACCTGTGGCTAAAGGAGCAATTTATGCAGAGACTCTGTAACAGGAGAGTAGAGGAAGAAATACGTGAACGGATTATTATTATTATTTATTGTATTTATAAAGCGCCAACATATTACGCAGCGCTGGACAATAAATATATACAATGATACAAGGATGACAGACATAACAAGGTTATACAACATAGAACAAAGTTAGTACATAGCAAGGAAATGAACAGCGCTACTTAAAAACAGATGAGTGCCTACCTGCAAAAGAGTGCAAGCCCCACTTATGGGATAAAATACACACTGAGCATACACATGACCTGTCTACCACTGGAGGATGTTGGTTTCCTGTAACAGCTTGCATGCAACTTGTTAAGTACTCGTCCCTCCCACTGCGAAGAAATCAATCCTCCATTGGAGGGGACCTAACACTAACTGCGCTGATCCCACTTTTTGCGCAATGGAACAAAGTTAAACATGCAAATTAGGGAGTGGAGGACCCTGCCAGAGGCTTACAATCTAAAGGGTGGGGTGGAAACACTAGGTGGGGTTGTTAAATATTCCTTAAAGAGTTACTGTGTGGTAGGAGGTGGGTAGGCCATCATAAAGAGGTGGGTTTTGAGGGCTTGCTTGAAAGAGGGAGCAAGTCTGATGGGTGGTGGAAGGGCATTCCAGAGGGTGGGGGCAGCTCTTGAGAAATCCTGCAGGCTGGCATGGGAGTGTGAAATGCGTGGGGTCGTGAGGCGAAGGTCGTTGGAAGAACGGAGGGGGCAACCTGGTGTATACCTGTGAACAAGCTCCGAGATGTAGGTAGGGCAGGTTTTGTGCACAGATTTATACGCCAGGCATAGAATCTTGAAACTTATCCTGAAATGGATAGGGAGCCAGTGCAGGGATTCACAAAGGGGAGATGTGGATGCAGAGCGATGCGAAGAATGGATAAGTCTTGCAGCTGCGTTCATCACTGATTGAAGGGGGGCAGTGCGTTTCAGGGGGAGGCCAGAAAGGAGGGAGTTACAGTAATCAAGGCGGGAGATGATGATGGCATGGATGAGCAGTTTGGTCGTGTCCAGGGTTAAGAAGGGGCAGATCTTGGAGATATTACGGAGGTGGAAATTGCAGGCTCTGGTGATGTTTTGGATGTGTGGGATGAAGGAGAGGTCAGAGTCCAAGGTGACACCCAGACAGCGGGCCTGGGAGGTAGGAAGAATGGTTGTGTTGTCGATTGTGAGGTGGAAATCTGGGAGGGGTGCAGCAGCATGGGGTGGAAAGATCAGGAGCTCAGTTTTGTCTAGGTTACCCCCCCCTCCATACCCCCCTGTTTCAGTTGAGTGTGCAGGTCGGAATCCAGACTGTAGGGGGTCAAGTAGGGTATTGGTGTTGATGTATTGGGTAATGCGTTGGTGGACTAGGCGTTCGAGGAGTTTAGAAGCATAGGGAAAGAGGGAGATTGGGCGGTAGTTTGAGGGTAGGGATGGGTCGAGTGAGGGTTTTTTCAGCAGGGGAAGTACAGTGGCCTGTTTGAATGCTTTGGGGAAGATGCCTGTGGAAAGGGAGAGATTGAAAAAGGAGGTGAGGACTGGGGCCAGGTCAGGGAAGTGGGGACGAAGAGTATTCACGGGTACCGGATCACAGGGAAAGGATGTGGGGGGGGGGGGGGGAAGCCACTAGCAACAGGCTGACTTCATCAATGGTGGCAGGAGCAAAAGAGGCGAGGGGTGGATGAGACAGGGGAGCAGCTGGGAGGGAAGGCAAGGGGACAACCTGAGAGGCGTTGGGAAGGAAGGGATGGAGGAGGGAAATTTCATTGCGTATTGTTGCAATTTTAGTGGTGAAGTGGTTGGCAAAGTCGTTGGCTGAGAGGGAGGAGCTGGGAGGGGGAGGAGTGGGGTTGAGTGAGGAGGGAATTAAAGGTAGCAAAAAGCTGTCAAGGGTTGGGAGCTTGGGTTCTAATCAGTGCTGCAAAGTACCTTTGTTTAGCCTCAGAGAGGGCAGTGTGGAGGAGTAACAGTTTGGCCTTGTAATCTAGGAAGTCAGAATTGAGATGTGATTTCCTCCATTTCCGTTCGGCTGCTCGAGTTTCTTTCCTGAGGTTACGTGTGTAGGTGTTGTGCCAAGGTTGGGGGGCTTGTTAGGGTGGAATATTGAGGGGGCAGCTTGATCTAAAGCAGATGAGAGGGCAAGGTTATATTGTGCAGCCGCTTCATTGGGGCATGTGAGGGTGGGTAGGTGGGAGAGGAAGAGAAGGGGACTTGCTAGGACATTTGGGCTGACATTACATAGGTCTCTCTGCCAATCGACCAGGCTGAGGGGTGGGGAGAGAAGTTGTTGGTGGGGAGATGGTGAAGGTGAGGAGGTCGTGGTCAGAGATAGGGAAAGGTGCGATGTCCAGGTTGCTGAGGGAGGTGGACTTTGAGAATATGAGGTCAAGAGTATGACCAGCGCGGTGGGTGGCGGAATTTGTGTGCTGAGAGAGAGACCAAGGGATTTGGTGAGGGAGAGTAGCTGCTTGGCAGCAATGGAGATAGGCTCATCGATAGGTAAGTTGAAATCCCAGAGTATGAAGGTGGGGAGGTCAGATGACAGGATGTGGGGGAGCCAGGAGGCCAGGTTGTCCAGGAAGAGTGAAGTTGGAGCAGATGGGGGGTGATATAGGACCGCAATGATGGCTGGGAGAGGTTGGTACAGGCGGATTGCATGGGTCTCAAAGGATGAGAAGTGCAGGGAAGGGGGGCGGTGATAGGACCCGGAAGGTGCAGGTGCAAGATGAATACATCTCCTGACCTTACATTCTCAGCACTGCTAGCCCATGCAATTGCCTTATCTGCAGAAGAAGAAAGCAGTAGGCATATTGTTGCTCATCAGATTTTCCCTGTGAGGTCTGGTGCACACCAAAAACCGTTAGCAGATCCGTAAAACGCTAGCGGTTTTTGAAACGCTTTTTCTTATTTTTATGACTCGTGTTAGCGTTTTGCGTTTTTCATGGAAAGAGGTTGAAATACCTTAAAGTGATCCTTAAGTCGGTAAAAAAAACAAGATTTACTCACCTGGGGCTTCCCTCAGCCCCCTGCAGCCGATCGGTGCCTTTGCACTCGGTGGCCGCAATAGCAGCATAGGGGGCGATATTATGGCTGGGAACGCGAAGAATCACTCGCGTTCCCATGCCTGTCGGCCAGTGACTGCCAAACCGGAAGTGGTCGCGGGCGCGTCCTGGAGCGTCGGAGCGGGGCTGCGAGGGCATTGATCGGCTGCAGGGGGCTGAGGGAAGCCCCAGGTAAATCTCGTTTTTTTTACCGACTTAAGGATCACTTTAAGGTATTTCAACCTCTTCCCATGAAAAACGTAAAACACTAACGCGACTAAAAACGCTACCAAAAACATACGTCAAAACCGCAAAACGCTAGCAAAACGTGTCATAAAAATAAGAAAAAGCGTTTCAAAAACTGCTAGCGTTTTGCGGATCTGCTAGCGGTTTTTGGTGTGCACCAGGCCTCACAGGGAAAATCTGATGAGCAACAATATGCCTACTGCTTTCTTCTTCTGCAGATAAGGCAATTGCATGGGCTAGCAGTGCTGAGAATGTAAGGTCAGGAGATGTATTCATCCGTTCACGTATTTTTTCCTGTACTCTCCTGTTACAGAGTGTCTGCATAAATTGCTCCTTTAGCCACAGGTCTGGGGCTGCCCATACGGGCTGCTCTTTTTTATGAATTGCAGCTACAAGATCTTGCAAAGCATTAGTGTGAGAAAACGCGGAAAAGCCGCCGCGTGTACTCAGAACAAGGCGACTGATTCCGCGTCCAACGCGGCGGTTGGCACGCGTAGGCCTACATCTAGTAGTATGGCCGAACGTGGAGAAACCGCCGCATGCCTTGATAGCGGTGCGGCGGTTTCCGCGTCCAGCGCGCCGGGTGCTTTGCATCACATGTCTGGTGTGGCTGGGACTGATAGTCCACACAAGTTCAGAAGGACGCGCGCGCTGAGAGGCAGAGCTTATATGACAGCCAGAAGGGAGTCAGCTGACCAAGCCGGTCAGCTGACGGCAGTACCACTTCCCATTGGTCCAGCACTTAGGGGAGCCGCTGGAGAGCGTTTTGCTATATATACTGGGTACTGGTCATTCTCTGGTTGTCTGCCGTTGCGATCACTACGTGATAGCACTCAGACCTTATTGTCAGAATCTGTGTTATCTCTGTTATACTTCAGACTAGTTCCAGGGTGTTGATTATCAAGGACCTCACACCCAAGATTAGGAATCTGTGTTATCATTCTGTGTTATACTTCAGACTAGTTCCAGGGTGTTGATGATCAAGGACCTCACACCCAAGATTAGGAATCTGTGTTATCATTCTGTTATACTTCAGACTAGTTCCAGGGTGTTGATGACTACGGAGCTCACACCCAAGACTAGGAATTAGCATTACCATCCTGTTATTCTTCAGACTAGTTCCATGGTGTTGATGATCAAGGAGCTCACACCTATTGACTAGACATTGTTGATTATTTGTTATGACCTTCTGCTTTCCTGACCTCTCTTCTGATCTCTGATTTGGTACTCCGCTATATCTGATACTCTGTTGCCAAACCTTGCTTGCCTTAGGACTCTGTATTGTCTCTTCCTCTGTATCTTATCTGTCTGTCTATTGCCGACCTGGCTTGTCCGACCTCAAGAACTATCTCCTCTGCTTAGAGATAGTTCACAGATCTGTCAGTGACACTCCACCATTGGTGTCACTCACACTCTGGTCCTTCCCACTTTCAGTCTGACTCCTCCCCTTGGGGAGCCTCAGGCCATTGGAAGGAGCTTGTTCTTGGGCAGTATCTCTTACTGCCTTGCACCCTCAATACGGGTGCTCTCCTCAAAGTATTACAGTTGCACCAAACACTCATCTTACTCAGGTGTCCAGAGGTTAGAGATATATCTGATTATCGGTGATACTACAGATCATCAATAATCGGGTATATATCTGTATTCTCGGTGATACTGTAGATCACCGATAATCAGATCCTCTCTGTGTTACACCGATTGTTACAGAACGGCAGACCAAATGCAAATGGACGCACTCTCCGGCAGTCTGGGCACACTTACCACTTTGGTGGATAACATCAACCAAGTGCTGGGTAGTCTCCGGGCGTTAATTGACGCTTTGTCCGGGTCTATACAAACCCTCCAGACGGCTGTGGATGAAGTGCGATCTCCTCCTAGCACAGACATACGTATGCCTGTACCTGAAAAGTTTTCTGGTCACAGATCTCACTTCCGAAATTTTAGGAGTAGAGTGTTATCATACTTTGAGTTGAGACCTAGATCCTCAGGAACTATGGCCCAAAGGGTCACATTTATCAAAACTTTGTTATCAGGTGATTCTCAGACCTGGGCGTACAGTCTGCCCGCCGGAGACTTAGCCCTGACCTCTGTGGAGGAATTTTTTAAAGCCATGGCTATAATTTACGATGATCCAGACATTGCCTCGACTTCTGAGCGGAAGCTCAAACTGTTACGTCAAGGCAAGAGTCTGGTTGAGGAGTATGCTGCTGAATTTAGGAGGTGGTCAGTATCAGCCAGGTGGGATACCTTTGCCCTTTTAGATTGTTTCCTATCAGGGTTGTCAGATGAGGTCTCTGATCTTATGTTAAGTCAGCCTGAACCTAAGTCCATCGATGAGGCCATTTCATCGGCCATCAGAATAGACCGCCAGCTGCGCTATTAGAGACAGACCCGGGGTAGAAACTATGTGAGAATGGTGTCCCACGCTGCGCCCCCTGTGACTCCACCTCCTTCCGTTGCGCCTCCACCTCCTCCCGTTTCACCTCCACCTGAACCGATGCAGATTGGCCGGTCTAAGTTGTCTCAAGTGGAGCAGAAACACAGGATAGCAGAGCAGCCAGGGCCGGCGCTACCATTAAGGCAAAGGAGGCAGCTGCCCCAGGGCCCCAGAGCTTGTAGGGGCCCCCAGTGGCTACAAGAGGAAAAAAAAATTTGCAAATCGGCCTTATAGTTTTTGAGAAAATCGATTTTAAAGTTTCAAAGGAAAATAACAAAACACATTTAAAAACCTGTCGACTTTAATGGTTAATAGCAAATCCACCTTAAATGCTAGAAACCCTAAATTTGCAGGATATGTTAAGGAGATCATTAGGAATAAGAGGAAAAAACAATTTTTCAAAAAGAGCTTATAGTTTTTGAGAAAATCAATTTTAAAGTTTAGAAGGAAAAAAGTATAGTTTTAAATGCGGTAAATGTCACTTTTAGTAGCAAACCTAACGGTAGTGTAATTTTACATGCATCAAACGAAAGCGCAGTAAATTTCCTGACGGGGTTTCCAGGGGGTCTATACGCAGCCGCAGCGCTTTGGCCAGGGATCGCTATACAGCCGCAATATGGCTGTATGAAGATCCCTGGCATTTTTTCCTATTTTCCCAATTTTTTTTATGTTAAGAGTGTGGGAATTAAAAAAAAAAATTATGTGGGGGGGCCCCCCAGTTTTTTTTTGCCCTGGGGCCCCATTGTTGCTTAAACCGGCCCTGAGAGCAGCTTTGTCTTTATTGTGCAGAGGGGGGTCATAGAGTACAGAATTGCCCTAAGAAATCGGGAAACGCTACTGCCTAGGAGTAGTTGGGGGTAATACCCTAGGCGTACAATTTTTACCCCTAGATGATGAACGATTGCTTTTTCCTTGTAGTATTTCATGGGAGGATAAATCTGAAGTCACTGAAGCCTTTGCTGACTCAGGCTCAGCGGCCAATTTTATGGATTACGAATTTGCAAAAAAATTGGGTATTCCGCTCACCCCGGTAAAACCACCTATTCAAGTTACGGCAGTGGATGATTCTCCTCTGCAGACTAACAGTCCTTTGTCGCAAACTCCAGAGGTGGGAGTCACTATAGGGGTGCTGCATAGGGAGAGTTTGCATTTTTTTGTATTACACATGACAACCTCCATGATCATTCTTGGCATGCCCTGGTTAAAACTTCACTTCCCTCAGATTAATTGGGCCACTGGTCAGCTAACTAGCTGGTCGTCCCATTGCTTTCATCATTGTTTAGCAAAGGTAACCTTGGGCCAGACCAAGATTCACATGGAGGGAGTGTCGGATCAGTATTCTGAATTTTCAGACGTGTTTTGTCCGAAATCAGCCGATAAACTTCCTCCACATCGCCCTTTCGATTGTCCCATCGATCTCCGGTCTGGTTGTATGCCCCCTAGAGATCATCTCTACAATTTGTCTGGGCCGGAAAAGTTGGCCATGCAGGAGTACATCCGTGAAAATTTAGCTAAAGGGTTCATTCGCCCTTCCCGGTCACCTGCTGGAGCAGGTTTCTTTTTTGTAAAGAAAAAAAACGGAGGCCTACGGCCATGCATTGATTATCGAGGTCTGAATAAAATCACAGTAAAAAATCGCTATCCTCTGCCTTTGATAGACTATTTATTTACTCAGATCACCAATGCTAAGATTTTCTCAAAATTGGATTTGCGGGGTGCATACAACCTGGTGTGGATCAGAGAGGTCGATGAGTGGAAGACGGCCTTTAACACACCCGATGGGCATTACGAGTACCTGGTGATGCCCTTCGGGTTGTGTAACGCCCCGGCCATCTTTCAGGAACTTATCAATGAGGTGTTCAGGGAGGTTTTGGGTAAATTTGTCCTGGTATATCTGGATGATATACTAATCTTCTCAGATAACCTCTCAGAGCACAGGGCTCATGTCAGATTTGTGCTGCACAAGCTAAGACAGAACATGCTTTATGCTAAATTGGAGAAATGCATTTTTGAGGTAACATCTGTCGCCTTTCTGGGGTACATAATTTCTACCTCGGGCCTTTCTATGGACCCTGCCAAAGTCTCTGCTGTCCTGGAGTGGCCTCAGCCAGTAGGACTGAAGGCTCTCCAGAGGTTCTTAGGGTTTGCAAATTACTATAGAAGGTTCATAAAGGGGTACTCCACAGTCATTGCACCCCTCACCAGTCTCACTAAGAAAGGGGCAGATACCAACCACTGGTCCCCCGAAGCTTTGGCTGCTTTCTCCACTCTGAAAGAACTATTTTGTTCTGCACCCATTTTGAGACACGTCGACACATCCTATCCCTTTATCGTAGAGGTGGATGCCTCAGAGGTCGGGGTGGGGGCTGTGCTGTCTCAGCGTTCTGGGTTGCAGGGAAGATTACACCCGTGTGCCTATTTTTCTCGTAGGTTTTCACCAGCAGAGAAAGACTACGATATAGGCAACAGGGAGCTCCTAGCCATTAAATTGGCCTTTGAAGAATGGCGTCATTGGTGGAGGGCTGCTTCACTTCACTGCTGGGAATTGTGAGCACTAATTATATTACATTGCTGTTTGTATATTGTTTTTTGCTGCTGCAATATCTGGTGGATTGTCTGTTGTGGTTCATCTGATATTAAGCAGCAATTGTCAGTTTTTAAAAGTACAATTTTTTTTTTCTTTTCCCTCTAGTTTGTTTTGCAGCCGGCAATTGGCTAGGGGGAGGGACTAGCTGCAACAGGAGGTATTTGGTCAGCTTCAGGACTCAGTACTGAGCTTGCTCAGTCTGTGGCTTGCTCACCAAGTGGCTGCGACACAAGTGGCATAGGCGTTAAAAACAGGCGTTACAACACAAGCACAAAGAGAGTGGTGAGAGGAAGAAGGTAAGGACTAAAAAAAACAACAACAAAAAAAAACCTTCAATCAATATTGCGCTTTTTGCATTGGTTAGAATGTGCTAGGCACGTTGTGGTGTAGTCTTTAAATTTTGAGGACTCCACCCCAACTTTACTCACTCCACCTCCACTCCTCCACCCCTTCCGCCCCTCCTCCTCCCCTCCTCCCCTCTCCCCCCTCCCCCCCTTCTCCTCCCCTCACTCCCCACACTCCCCAACTTTACTTACTCTCCCTTTCCTCCTCCCCAGCTACACTCAATCTCCCGTTTCATCTTTTACCGCCACAGTTTACTTTAAATAATTTTTCCCCACACAAAAGTCATCATGTTGGACTATGCTGTACAGTGTACATCCTGCAACATGTATGCATGCCTTGATCAGCGGATTGAGGGTGTTTACTGTTGCCCTGGGTGTGTGCGTGTTGCTCAGTTAGAGGCGGAAGTCGCAGAGCTAAATAAGCATCTCGCAACACTGAGAAGCATACACAACATGGAGAAGAGCTTGGATCTCACGATCCAGACACTGGATGGAACCGTTGAAGATGAGGAGGGTGGTGTACAGCAGTTCCAAGAAGCAGAGGCAGCCGCTAGTTGGGTCACAGTTAGAAGGGGTAGGGGAAAAAGTGGCAGGGAGGCTAGTCCCGAGTTGTCCCTTACTAATAAGTATGCTTGTTTGCGTAATATTGGGGAGGATGATTCAGGAGTAGCAATGCTGCAGCAGGATGTGCTCCTTAGCAACCAAGGGGCAGACTGCTGTAACGAGAAAGGGAATAGGAGTGCAGCTAAGGCTAGACAGGTACTGGTGGTAGGGGATTCAATTATTAGGCGCACAGATAGGGTAATCTGTCGAAGAAACCGTGAATGCCGTACAGTCTGTTGCCTCCCGGGTGCTCGGGTTCGGCATGTAGCGGAAAGAATTGACAGATTACTGGGTGGGGCTGGGGAAGACCCGGCTGTCATGGTACACATTGGCACCAATGACAAAGTTAGTGGGAGATGGAAGGTCCTCAAAAATGATTTTCAGGTACTTGGAGATAAACTTAAAGCAAGGACCTCCAAGGTGGTGTTTTCTGAAATACTGCCAGTGTCACGTGCTACATCTGAGAGACAGAGGGAGCTTAGGGAGTTAAATAAGTGGCTGAGAAATTGGTGTAGGAAGGAAGGGTTTGGGTTCCTGGAGAACTGGGCAGACTTTGCAGTCGGCTACAGGTTCTACAGCAGGGATGGGCTGCACCTTAATGGGGAGGGTGCAGCTGCATTGGGGGAGAAGATGGCTAAACGGTTGGAGGAGATTTTAAACTAGGATCTGGGGGGAGGCGGGAGGATAAAGTCTCAATACATAGACAAGATGAGGTAAAAAGACAGTGGGAACCTATCATTATGGAGGGTGGAGAGGGGGGTGGGGACAGTGTAAAGATTAAGGAGGTTGGTAAAAATTCAAGTAGCCCATTTCATGTAAACAAAATTGGTAAATGTGGTGGTAAAAATATAAAGTGCATGGTAACCAATGCTCGGAGCCTTGCAAATAAAATAGACAAACTAAAGTTCATTCTGAATGACAAAGGCTATGACATTGTGGGAATAACCGAGACATGGATGGATGAAAGCCATGACTGGATAGCTAATTTAAAAGGATACAATGTGTTTAGGAGGGATAGAACAGGGAAAAAAGGTGGAGGGGTTTGTCTCTTTAAGAATTCTCTTACAGCTGTCCTCAACGATGAGATGGAGGAAGATTGCGAAGATGTGGAGTCCGTTTGGGTAAATATTCATGGTGGAAATAAAAGTTGCCAATTGCTTATTGGGGTATGCTACAGGCCACCTCTTATTAATGAAGCTGCAGAACTGCGATTACTACAGCAGATTGAAAAAGCTGCAGGTAAAAATGAGGTCATAATTATGGGCGACTTCAACTTTCCAGACATTGACTGGAGTATTGAGGCTACCCATTCTGGTAAAAGCAGCAGATTTCTGGCAGCACTACAGGACAATTACTTGACTCAAATGGTAACTGAACCAACTAGGGGAAATGCGTTACTGGATCTGATCATTTCTAATAGACCAGATAATGTATCAAATGTGCAGGTTCAAGAACATTTGGGAAATAGTGATCACAACATGATAACGTTTGAGCTGGTGACTGATAGGCCACGGGGCAGCGGGACCACTAAAACTATGAATTTTAGAAAAGCAAAGTTCACTCAAATTAGGCAGGCACTAAGTTTGGTGAACTGGGATAATGTACTACAAGGGGAAGACACTGAAGGGAAATGGCAAGCTTTTAAACTTATACTCAATCAATACTGTAGTATGTATATCCCATATGGAAACAAAATGTCTAGGAATAAAAAAAAGGCCTCTATGGATGAATAGAAAGGTTAAAGATAAAATGAAGAGGAAAAAGAATGCCTATAAGGTCTTAAAACAGGAGGGGACCGAGGCTGCACTAAGCAATTATAAGGAATGCAATAAAAATTGTAAAAAAGAAATTAGGCAGGCAAAGATTGAAGCTGAAAAACAAATCGCTAAGGATATCAAATCTAACCCAAAAAAGTTTTACAAGTACATTAACTCTAAAAAAAGAAAGGTTGACTGTATAGGACTCCTAAAGGATGAAGATGGGAACTCAATGGTGGATGACCAAGGTAAGGCAGAGTTATTAAATGCTTTCTTTGCTTCTGTCTTCACAAAAGAAACAGCACTGTTGCAAACTACAGAGGCGGAAGAGTCTCAATCTTCTAACTGTAATATTAAATACTTAACGCAGGAAGAAGTGAAGGCAAGACTAAATAAATTAAAAATAGACAAGGCACCTGGCCCGGATGGCATGCATCCTCGGGTCCTAAGGGAATTAAGTTCAGTTATAGATAAACCCCTTTATCTTATCTTTTGTGACTCTCTTGCAACTGGCAGAGTCCCAGTGGATTGGCGTACAGCCCACGTTTTCCCATTATTTAAGAAGGGCAAAAAATCTGATCCAGGAAATTATAGACCTGTAAGTTTAACATCAGTTGTATGCAAACTATTTGAGGGGTTACTAAGAGATACTATACATGACTTCATAGTAGAAAATAATCTTATTTCTCAGCATCAACATGGGTTCACTAAAGACAGGTCCTGTTTGACTAACATGCTCAGCTTTTATGAGGTAGTGAATGCTAATATGGATATTGGGAATGCTGTAGATGTGATATACTTGGACTTTGCAAAGGTCTTCGACACTGTTCCCCACAAAAGTCTGGTGCAAAAGTTGAGGATGCAAGGACTGGGGAAGAGACTGTGTTCATGGATAGGGAACTGGCTAATGGACAGAAAACAAAGAGTTGTGGTCAATGGATCGTACTCAAAATGGGAGACTGTTAGCAGTGGGGTCCCACAGGGGTCTGTTCTGGGTCCAGTGCTCTTCAATTTATTTATTCATGACCTAGTAGATGCAGTAGTGAGCAATGTTGCTATTTTTGCAGATGATACAAAATTGTGCAGAATCATCAACTCTCAGGAAGATAGTGTCATATTGCAACAGGATCTGGATAGGATGGCTATATGGGCACATACATGGCAGATGAAATTCAATGTTGACAAATGTAAGGTCATGCATTTTGGACGTACTAATGGTCTAGCACCATACAAAATAAATGGGATACAGTTGGGGACATCAAACCTGGAGAAGGACTTAGGAGTACTCATTGACAACAAGTTAAATAATCGTACTCAATGCCAAGCAGCTGCAGCTAAAGCTAACAAAATTTTGGGATGCATTAAAAGGGAAATAAAAACTCGAGATGCTAGCATAATATTGCCCCTGTTTAACTCTCTAGTAAGGCCACATCTGGAATATGGAATTCAGTTCTGGGCACCACATTACAAAAAAGATATTGCAGTTTTAGAGCAGGTGCAGAGACGAGCAACAAAATTGATGCGTGGGATGGAAGGTCTCACTTATCAAGAAAGGTTAGATAAACTGGGTTTATTTAGTCTAGAGAAAAGACGCCTTAGAGGGGATCTAATTAACATGTATAAATACATCAGAGGGCAATATAATACCTTGACGGATGAGCTTTTTGTCCCTAGGCCTTCTCAAAGGACTAGAGGACATGATCTGCGCATGGAGGAAAAACGTTTTAGCCATTTATTTAGGAAAGGGTTCTTTACAGTTAGAGTGATTAAGATGTGGAATGCATTGCCACAGGAAGTCGTTATGGTAAACTCTATACCTGCATTTAAAGGGGGCTTAGATGCTTTCCTTGCGTTGAAAGACATCCATGGCTACAATTACTAGGTAATGCCTAATGATGTTGATCCAGGGATTTTATCTGATTGCCATCTGGAGTCGGAAGGAATTTTTCCCTTTAGGGGCTAATTGGACCATGCCTTGTAAGGGTTTTTTCACCTTCCTCTGGATCAACAGGGATATGTGAGGGAGCAGGCTGGTGTTGTACTTTATACTGGTTGAACTCGATGGACGTATGTCTTTTTTCAACCAAAATAACTATGTAACTATGTAACTATGTAATTGGCTAGAAGGAGCAGAAGATACGATTACAGTTTACACTGATCACAAAAATTTGGAATACATTGAAGGGGCTAAAAGATTGAGTCCCCGTCAGGCCCGATGGTCACTGTTTTTCTCGAGATTCAGATTTGTAATTACGTATACTCCGGGTAGTAAAAACATTAAAGCAGATGCTTTATCCAGATGCTTTGAACCTGAGACAGCACAGCCCTCAGACCCAGAGACTATTATCCCACAGAAAGTGGTATTGGCAGCCACAGAGACCTGGAAGAACTGGATGGAGACTTTAAGTCCCTTCCAGCAGGATGTTCCTGAGGGGAAGCCTGAAGGGGTCATGTTTGTGCCATTGCCATTTCGTCGCCAGTAATTGCAGATGTTCCACTCCCACAAAAATGCTGGACATCCTGGGGCCGCCAGAACACAGGACCTTGTTGCTAGGTGTGCTTGGTGGCCTTCATTGGCAACTGACTGCAAGGAGTATGTGAGAGAATGTGCAGTGTGTGCAAAAAGCAAACCCTCGGAGCACGGAGAAACCACCGCATGCTCTAACCACAGGGCGGCGGATTCCGCGTCCAATGCGGCTAGTTGCTCGCATAGGCCTGCTTCTCTCAGTAAGGCAGAATGCGGAGGAAACGCAGCACGCCCAGACAGCGTGGCGGCGGATTCCGCATCTAATACAGTAGAAACATTACAACACATGACTGGTGTGGCTGGGACTGATAGTCCACACTGGTTTAGGAGGACGCGCGCGTGCAGAGAGGCAGGGCCTTTATGGCAGTCAGAGGAGGATCAGCTGACCAGGCCGGTCAGCTGACAATTGCAGCAACTTTCATTGGTCCAGCACTCAGGGGAGGCGCTGGAGAGCGCTGGCGTATATATATACTGGGTGCTGGTCATTTCTCTGGTGTCTGGCGTTGCGATCACTACGTGGTAGCACTCAGACCTTGTCAGTATCTGTGTGTATTAGTAAGTTTCCAAAGGTGTTGATGATCACGGAGCTCACACCTTAGCCTAGGAATTCTGTTACTATCTGTATTGTTATCTAGACCAGTTTCCAAGGTGTTGACGGCCATGGAACTCACACCTTAGTCTAGGATTTCTGTACCATCTGCATTATTTGTATTATCTAGTTTAGTTCCTGGAGTGTGAGAATGTTGGAGCTCACACTCAAGCTTAGGCATTGTTGATTGTCTGTTATGACCTTCTGCATTCCTGACCATTCTCCTGATCTCTGATTTTGTACCTTGTTTTTCTGATTCTCTGTTGCCGAAACCTGGCTAGTCTCTGGATTCTGTATCTGCCTACTGTCTCTGTACTTTATCTGTCCGTGTGTTTACGACCTGGCTTGTCCGACCTCGAGAACTATCTCCCCTGTTAGGAGATAGTTCACAGATCTGTCAGTGACACTCCACCACTGGTGTCACTCACGTTCTGTCCTTCCCACTGTCTCAGCCTGGCTCCGCCCCTTGGGGAGCAGCAGGCTTGTGGAAGGAAGCTAACCCTTTACAGTAGATCCTACTGTCTTGCTCCCATTCTCCTTGTGCTTTCCTCAAAGTATTACTGTTGCACCAAACACTCTCATCTCAGGTGTCCAGAGGTTAGTAGATATATCTGATTATCGGTGATACTGCAGATCATCAATAATCGGGTATATTCTGCATTCTCGGTGATACTGCAGATCACCGGTAATCAGACCCTCTCTGTGTTACACCGATCGTTACAGAACATTTGGGGAATCGTGAAAGAAAATCTAGAGAAGGCCTTTCAGAGTCAGAAAGGTCAAGCTGACAAGAAACGTTCCATAGAGTGGAAGTTCCGGCCAGGAGACTTGGTCTGGGTGTCCACTCGTCATTTGACTTTAAAACAGCCTTCACCCAAGTTAGGACCCAGATTTGTGGGCCCTTTCCCAGTAACCAGGAAAATCAACAAAGTTACTTATGCCATTGATCTCCCTGCCAGCATGCGTGGGGTAAGATTGTTCCATGTATCCCTGCTTAAGCCAGCAGTGCATGTAGGTTCCACTCCTCCTCCTCCTGTGATGGTGGATGACCAACCTGAGTATGAAGTGGAAAAGATTTTAGACTCACGTATAGTACAGAACTCGGTACAGTATTTGGTTCACTGGAAGGGTTATGGCATAGAGGAAAGAACATGGGTACCTGATTGCCGCATGCATGCGGATGAATTAAAGAAGGAATTCCATACCCTACACCCTGAGAAGCCGGGTAGAAGCTGTCCGGAGTCCACTCCTCAGGGGGGGGGGGGTACTGTGAGAAAACGCGGAAAAGCTGCCGCGTGTACTCAGAACAAGGCAGCTGATTCCGCGTCCAACACGGCGGTTGGCACGCGTAGGCCTACATCTAGTAGTATGGCCGAATGCGGAGAAACCGCCACATGCCTTGATAGCGGTGCGGCGGTTTCCGCGTCCAGCGCGGCGGGTGCTGTACATCACATGTCTGGTGTGGCTGGGACTGATAGTCCACACAGGTTCAGAAGGGCGCGCGCGCGCGCTGAGAGGCAAAGCTTATATGACAGCTAGAAGGAAGTCAGCTGACCAAGCCGGTCAGCTGACGGCAGTACCACTTCCCATTGGTCCAGCACTTAGGGGAGGCGCTGGAGAGCGCTTTGCTATATATACTGGGTGCTGGTCATTCTCTGGTTGTCTGCCGTTGCGATCACTACGTGGTAGCACTCAGACCTTATTGTCAGAATCTGTGTTATCTCTGTTATACTTCAGACTAGTTCCAGGGTGTTGATTATCAAGGACCTCACACCCAAGATTAGGAATCTGTGTTATCATTCTGTGTTATACTTCAGACTAGTTCCAGGGTGTTGATGATCAAGGACCTCACACCCAAGATTAGGAATCTGTGTTATCATTCTGTTATACTTCAGACTAGTTCCAGGGTGTTGATGACTACGGAGCTCACACCCAAGACTAGGAATTAGCATTACCATCCTGTTATTCTTCAGACTAGTTCCATGGTGTTGATGATCAAGGAGCTCACACCTATTGACTAGACATTGTTGATTATTTGTTATGACCTTCTGCTTTCCTGACCTATCTTCTGATCTCTGATTTGGTACTTCGCTATATCTGATACTCCGTTGCCAAACCTTGCTTGCCTTAGGACTCTGTATTGTCTCTTCCTCTGTATCTTATCTGTCTGTCTGTTGCCGACCTGGCTTGTCCGACCTCGAGAACTATCTCCTCTGCTTAGAGATAGTTCACAGATCTGTCAGTGACACTCCACCATTGGTGTCACTCACACTCTGGTCCTTCCCACTTTCAGTCTGACTCCTCCCCTTGGGGAGCCTCAGGCCATTGGAAGGAGCTTGTTCTTGGGCAGTATCTCTTACTGCCTTGCACCCTCGATACGGGTGCTCTCCTCAAAGTATTACAGTTGCACCAAACACTCATCTTACTCAGGTGTCCAGAGGTTAGAGATATATCTGATTATCGGTGATACTGCAGATCATCATTAATCGGTTATATATCTGTATTCTCGGTGATACTGCAGATCACCGATAATCAGATCCTCTCTGTGTTACACTGATCGTTACAATTAGCATATTAAGGGATAGTTTCATCTGCACCCTGTACCCGGGTCATGAACTGCTTCTGTAGGCCATGCAGGGATACCTGATCCCCAAAGATTTTCTCAAGGTAGGCTACAATTTTATCAACTGTATCTCTTTCTAGTAACCAAGGAAATCCCGCTGCATAGCTATGATAGCTATGATTAAGGAGCCATCCTTCGCTCCAAGACGCGTGAGCTTTTAACCTGTAACACTGATGTTGGATTAAAGAATAAAGATTTTCTACTTCATTCAAGCATCTGGTGCAGCGGGATTTCCTTGGTTACTACTTGCATCTTGGCATCTGACTTCCTTACTCCCATATGTGCAGTATACATGAGTGCAGCAGTCTTCCTCTGTCTTGCTGTATCTCTTTCTGATTCAGGTAAGTGGAATACTGTGCGACAAGCCTCCCCTTCAAGGGCGCTTAAAGCAACTTCTGGCTGCTAAGCTTCTGGCACAGAATGAGAACGGATAAGCCCACGTAGCCTCTCTGCCCAATCACTGAGACCTTTGGCCAATCCTGTGTATTTTTGCAAATAATGAGCTAATGCTCCAACTGGAAGAATAGTGAATGGAGCCCTGCCCACCGATTGGGGGGTTGGGTGCAGAACCCCCTGACAGTGTGGTGGAAGATGTATTTTGATCCATGGTCACTAACCTGCTCGCAGTGCCAAAATTTAACAGCAGGTGTCTAGTGTAGTGGAACCAAAGGATCACAAGCAGTTGTATGTTAAAAAAAATCTTATTTTATTAAGAATACTTAGCAGTGAAAATCACAAACTTATAACTGCAACACATCAAATATATGCAAACTGAAACAAAGCACTATGCAAAGGGTTGTGTTATCGCTGAACACAGTCGAGTAGAACAACAAGTCCCAGCAAGTCTAGCAGAAAGATTAAGCAAAGGTAGGTATACATATAGCTTCTGTAGTCGGTTCTCTAAAACTGATATAACACAATTCAGTGGATTTAGTTTCTGCTACTTGCGCTTACCAAGATTTCTGCATCAAAGTCCCCCTGTGCAGTTCAGCTTCTGCAGGCTCATCACACTCAGCAGACTGTATCAGGCCTCATAATTTTCCAGAAGACCTGGGCCCATACAGTGGTTTGCAAAAGTATTCGCCCCCTTGAAGTTTTCCACATTTTGTCACATTACTGCCACAAACATGAATAAATTTTATTGAAATTCCATGTGAAAGACCAATACAAAGTGGTGTACACGTGAGAAGTGGCACGAAAATCATGCATGATTCCAAACATTAAAAAAAAAAAAAAAACTGCAAAGTGGGGTGTGCGTAATTATTCAGCCCCCTGAGTCAATACTTTGTAGAACCACCTTTTGCTGCAATTACAGCTGCCAGTCTTTTAGGGTATGTCTCTACCACCTTTGCACATCTAGAGACTGAAATCCTTGCCCATTCTTCTTTGCAAAACCGCTCCAGCTCAGTCAGATTAGATGGACAGCGTTTGTGAACAGCAGTTTTCAGATCTTGCCACAGATTCTCGATTGGATTTAGATCTGGACTTTGACTGGGCCATCCTAACACATGGATATGTTTTGTTTTAAACCAATCCATTGTTGCCTTGGCTTTATGTTTCGAGTCATTTTCCTGCTGGAAGGTGAACCTTCACCCCAGTCTCAAGTCTTTTGCAGACTCCAAGAGGGTTTTTGTAACGATCGGTGAAGCACAAAGAGGACCTGATCACCGGTGATCTGCAGTATCACTGGGAATACAGATGTATACCAGATTATAAGTGATCTGCAGTATCACCGATAATCCGATATACTAGCTAACCTCTGTTCACCTGAGTAGAGTGTAGTGTTTGGTGCAACAGTAACACTTAGAGGACTAGGCCTCAGTGCAGCAAGGAATACTGCACAGATTCCTTCCGCAGACCTGAGCTCTCCAAGACGGGAGGAGTCAGACTGACAGTAGGAAGGATTGTCCGAAAGTGACACTCAGGAGGAGATGTCACTGACAGGACGGGGAACCGCCTCCAAGAGTAAGGTCGGTTCTCGAGGTCGGACAAGCCAGGTCGTACACACACGGACAGACAAAGTACAAGATCATAAAGCAGAGGCGGGGTCTAGGTACAGGCAGGGTTCGGCAACAGGGTATCAGAAATATCGAGGTACAAGATCAGGAGGCAAAGGCGGAGTCTAAGTGCAGGCAGGGTTCGGCAACGGGGTATCAGATATATCGAGGTACAAAATCAGGAGACAGAAACAGAGTCTAGGGACGAGACGGGGTTCGGCAACAGAGTATCAGAAATATCGAGGTGCAAGATCAGAGTTCAGGAGGATAGTCAGGCAAGCAGGAAGTCATAACAGATAATCACAATCAAACTAGTACTTTAAGCTATCAACAAAATCTAGCTAAGTGTAGGATTACAGCTCCAGCTGGTCCCGGCACACTTGCGGATCTGACTACGGATCTGGGTGCTCCCACGTATGTGATCGCAACGCCAGACAACCAGCAACTGAATAAGCAGCAGAATATATAGTTGCTGGACTCTGCTGCCCCGCCCGAACCATTCAGCCAATCATGAGTCCTGCAGGAATCAGCTGACCTTCCTGATCAGCTGACACTTCCTCTGCAGGTATAAAGGTCCTGAATTCAGGCCCGCGCGAGCATAGCTCTCCATCTGCCTAGGTGCACTAACAGACCCAGCCACACCAAGCACATGCTGCTGCATGCAAACAGCCGCTTTGCTGTCAGGACATGCGGCGGCTTTTCCGCGTTCCACCACACAACCAGACGCGTGCAAGCCGCCTAGCTCTTGGCACACGCGGCGGTTTTTCCGCGTTTCCTCACAGTACCCCCCCCCCCAAGGAGGGGACTCCGGACAACTCCTACCAGGTTTCTCGGGATGTAAAGCGTGAAACGCTTTCCTTAATTCGTCCGCATGCATGCGGTTCCTAGGTACCCATTGTCTCTCCTCATTACCATACCCTTTCCAATGCACCAGATATTGCACTGAGTTCTGTACAATGCATGAGTCTAAGATTTTTTCTACCTCATACTCGGGTTGGTCCTCCACCATCACAGGAGGAGGAGGAGTAGGACCCACATGAACCGCAGGTTTGAGTAGGGACACGTGAAACGACCTTACGCCCCGCATGCTGGCAGGAAGATCAGTGGCATAAGTGACGTTGTTGATCTTCTTGGTCACAGAAAATGGACCCACAAACCTGGGGCCCAGTTTGACAGATGGCTGCTTCAGGGTCAAGTGACGTGTGGACACCCAGACTAAATCCCCTGGCTGAAACTTCCATTCCATGGAACGTCTCTTGTCCGCTTGACCCTTTTGACTTTGGAACGATTTCTGCAAATTCCCCTTAACAACTCCCCAATTGTCCCTGAGTGACCTCTGCCAATCCTCTAGTGCTGGAAATGGAGAAGAGACAACTGGAAAGGGGGAGAATTTAGGTGACCTCCTTGTCACAATTTGGAATGGAGAGAACCCAGATGGGGAATTTTTCAAATTATTTTGTGCGAATTCCGCGAAGGGCAAAAATTTTACCCAGTCACTCTGTGCCTCCGCAACGTAACATCTTAGGAATTGCTCCAAAGACTGGTTGATACGTTCCATCTGCCCATTAGTCTGTGGGTGGTAGCCTGACGAAAAAGACAATTTCATGCCCATTTGGTGGCAAAATGCCCTCCAGAATCCAGACACAAATTGGACTCCCCTATCCGACACAATGTCTTCTGGAATGCCATGCAGCCGGAAGACGTGAATGATGAACAACTCGGCCAGTTCCTGAGCCGAGGGGAGTCCTTTCAGGGGCACAAAGTGGGCCATTTTGCTAAAACGGTTGACTACCCCCCAAATGACCAACATTCCTTCAGACCTGGGCAATTCTCCCACAAAATCCATGGACAAGTGGGTCCATGGCTCACTCGGGGTGGGCAAAGGCTGCAGCTTACCAACAGATGCCAGCCGGGAGGGTTTACTCTTGGCACAGACCGCACACTCCCTGACATACTCCTTGCAATCTGTTGCCAAAGAAGGCCACCAAGCACACCTGGCAATCAGATCCTGCGTTCTGGCAGCTCCAGGATGACCAGCATTCTTGTGGGCGTGAAAGAGATGCAGGACTTGTAAACGAAAAGGCAGAGGGATAAACATAACCCCTTCGGGTTTTCCCTCAGGAACATCCTGCTGAAAGGGGCCCAAAACCTCTGTCCAATCCTCCCAAGTCTCCGTTGCGGCTAACACTAGTTCCCGCGGGATGATGGACTCAGGAGCGGGTGGCTGTGCCGTTTCTGGTTCAAAACACCTGGAGAGGGCATCTGCCTTGACGTTTTTGCTGCCTGGGGTGTACGTGATTATAAACCTAAACCTTGTAAAAAATATAGACCATCGGGCCTGATGGGGACTTAGCCTCTTCACCCCCTCGATGTATTCCAAGTTCTTGTGGTCGGTGTAAACTGTGATCGTGTGTTCTGCCCCCTCTAACCAGTGGCGCCATTCCTCAAACGCCAATTTAATGGCCAGAAGTTCCCGGTTGCCTATATCGTAATTTCTTTCTGCAGGTGAGAACCTACGGGAAAAGTAAGCGCACGGGTGTAATCTGCCCTGCAAGCCTGATCGTTGAGACAACACCGCCCCCACCCCAACTTCTGAGGCATCAACCTCCACGATAAAGGGAAAAGACGTGTCCACATGCCTCAAAATTGGTGCTGAGCAAAATAATTTCTTAAGAAGGGAAAATGCTGCCATGGCTTCAGGTGACCAGTGGTTGGTATCCGCCCCTTTTTTCATCAGACTGGTAAGGGGGGCAACTAACGTGGAGTACTCCTTAATGAATCTCCTGTAATAGTTCGCAAAACCTAAAAATCTTTGTAGGGCTTTTAACCCCACCGGCTGTGGCCACTCAAACACAGCTGTGACCTTGGCAGGATCCATTGAAAGGCCCGAGGTGGAAATTACGTACCCTAGGAACGTGACAGTGGTCACCTCGAAAATACACTTTTCCACCTTAGCATAGAGCCTATGTTGTCTTAATTTGTTCAAAACAAACTTCACGTGGACCCTGTGCTCGGAGAGGTTATTGGAATAGATTAATATATCATCAAGGTATACCAGCACGAATCTACCCAATACCTCCCGGAATACCTCATTGATTAATTCTTGGAAGACGGCTGGCGCATTGCACAACCCGAAGGGCATCAATAGGTACTCGTAATGCCCGTCGGGTGTGTTGAAGGCCGTCTTCCACTCATCGCCCTCTCTAATGCGGATTAGATTGTATGCCCCCCTCAGATCCAACTTAGAGAAGATTTTTGCGGCTGTGACCTGCGTAAATAAATCGTCTATCAAGGGTAACGGATAGCGATTTTTTACCGTGATTTTATTGAGGCCCCGATAATCAATACAAGGTCGGAGACCCCCGTCTTTCTTCTTAACTAAAAAAGAAACCGGCCCCGGCAGGCGATCGGGAGGGCCGGATGAACCCCTTGGCCAAGTTATCACGAATGTATTCCTGCATAGCCATCTTCTCTGGACCGGACAAGTTGTACAGGTGACCCCTAGGATGCATACAACCAGCACGGAGATCAATGGGGCAATCGAACGGGCGATGAGGAGGTAATTGATCAGCAGACTTAGGACAAGATACATCGGAGAACTCAGAATACTCTTCGGGAACCCCCTCCACACAAATCTTGGTCCGACCCAATGTTACCTTCCCTAAACACTGTTGGTGACAATGATCGGACCATCTGGTTACCTGACCCGTAGCCCAGTCTATGTGTGGAGAATGGACTTGTAACCATGGCATGCCTAGGATGATAGTGGAGGTTGACATACACAATACAAAAAACTGTAGTTGTTCCCTATGCAGTACCCCTAACGTGACTTTCACCTGCGGAGTCTGTGACGGGACGATCCCGTTGCAGAGGGGAATCGTCTACTGCCGTGACCTGAATGGGGGGACTTACTGGAGTGAGGGGAATACCCAACTCCTGAGCAAATTCAAGGTTCATAAAATTAGCCGCTGAGCCAGAATCAATAAAAGCCTCAGTGGCTACAGACTTATTCTCCCATGTAATCGTACAGGGGAGAAGCAATTTTTTCTCTTTTTGGGGTGAAAAAGGTGTGCCTAGGGTGTCACCCCCCACTACTCCTAGGCAGACTCGTTTCCCGGCTTATTAGGGCAGTTTCGCACTCTATGCCCCGCTTCTGCACAGTACAGGCACAATTGTTCAGCTATTCTCCGCCTTCGCTCCACCTGGGTCAGTTTTGATCGACCAATCTGCATTGGTTCGGGTGGAGGTAAGGCCGGAAAGGAAGAGACAGGCGGAGATGTCGTTACTGAGGGTGCAGCTGACACGGAGACCTCCTCCGACAACCCAGACAGGAAGTAATCCATCAGGGCATAGGTGTCAAACCTGGCGGTAACTGACCACCTACGAAATTCTGCCGCGTAATCCTCGACCGAGCCTCTGCCTTGCCGCAAAAGTTTGAGCTTCCGCTCAGAGGTTGCCGCAAGGTCAGGGTCGTCGTATATCACTGCCATGGCCTTAAAAAATTCCTCTACCGAGGTCAGAGCTGTATCTGTGGGAGGCAGGTTGTATGCCCAGGACTGGGAATCACCAGTTAACAAGGTTTTAATAAAAATGACCCGTTGGGTCTCAGTCCCCGAGGATCGGGGTCTCAACTCGAAATATGACAACACTCTTCTCTTAAAATTCCGGAAGTCAGACTTGTGGCCGGAAATTTTATCAGGTACGGGCATACGTATGTCATCACTAGGGGGGGATCGCACTGAATCAACTGACGTCTAAAGGGTTCGCACAGAGCCTGTTAGGGCATCAATTAATGCTTTGTGCTGGCCCAGTGCTTGATGGTTGTTATCCACCGAAGTGGCAAGCACATTCAGAGGGTCAGTGCGTGCATCCATCTGTTTTTTGGTCTGGCGTTCTGTAACGATCGGTGAAGCACAGAGAGGACCTGATTACCGGTGATCTGCAGTATCACTGGGAATACAGATGTATACCAGATTATAAGTGATCTGCAGTATCACCGATAATCCGATATACTAGCTAACCTCTGTTCACCTGAGTAGAGTGTAGTGTTTGGTGCAACAGTAACACTTAGAGGACTAGGCCTCAGTGCAGCAAGGAATACTGCACAGATTCCTTCCGCAGACCTGAGCTCTCCAAGATGGGAGGAGTCAGACTGACAGTAGGAAGGATTGTCCAAAAGTGACACTCAGGAGGAGATGTCACTGGCAGGACGGGGAACCGCCTCCAAGAGTAAGGTCGGTTCTCGAGGTCGGACAAGCCAGGTCGTACACACACGGACAGACAAAGTACAAGATCATAAAGCAGAGGCGGAGTCTAAGTGCAGGCAGGGTTCGGCAACGGGGTATCAGATATATCGAGGTACAAAATCAGGAGGCAGAAACAGAGTCTAGGGACGAGATGGGGTTCGGCAACAGAGTATCAGAAATATCGAGGTGCAAGATCAGAGTTCAGGAGGATAGTCAGGCAAGCAGGAAGTCATAACAGATAATCACAATCAAACTAGTACTTTAAGCTATTAACAAAATCTAGCTAAGTGTAGGATTACAGCTCCAGCTGGTCCCGGCACACTTGCGGATCTGACTACGGATCTGGGTGCTCCCACGTATGTGATCGCAACGCCAGACAACCAGCAACTGAATAAGCAGCAGAATATATAGTTGCTGGACTCTGCTGCCCCGCCCGAACCATTCAGCCAATCATGAGTCCTGCAGAAATCAGCTGACCTTCCTGATCAGCTGACACTTCCTCTGCAGGTATAAAGGTCCTGAATTCAGGCCCGCGCGAGCATAGCTCTCCATCTGCCTAAGTGCACTAACAGACCCAGCCACACCAAGCACATGCTGCTGCATGCAAACAGCCGCTTTGCTGTCAGGGCATGCGGCGGCTTTTCCGCGTTCCACCACACAACCAGACGCGTGCAAACCGCCGCGTAGGACGCGGAGTCAGCCGCCTAGCTCTTGGCACACGCAGCGGTTTTTCCGCGTTTCCTCACAGTTTTCTTCCAAGATTGCCCTGTATTTGGCTCCATCCATCTTCCCATCAACTCTGCCCAGCTTCCCTGTCCCTGCTGAAGAGAAGCACTCCCAAAGCATGATGCTGCCACCACCATATTTGACAGTGGGGATGGTGTGTTCAGAGTGATGTGCAGTGTTAGTTTTCCACCACACATAACGTTTTGCATTTTGGCCAAAAAGTTCAATTTTGGTCTCATCTGACCAGAGCACCTTCTTCCACATGTTTGCTGTGTCTCCCACATGGCTTGTGGCAAACTGCAAACAGGACTTCTTATGCCTTTCTGTTAACAATGTCTTTCTTCTTGCCACTCTTCCATAAAGGCCATCTTTATGCAGTGCACAACTAATAGTTGTCCTATAGACAGATTCCCCCACCTGAGCTGTAGATCTCTGCAGCTCGTCCAGAGTCGCCATGGGCCTCTTGACTGCATTTCTGATCAGCGCTTTCCTTGTTCGGCCTGTGAGTTTGGGTGGACGGCCTTGTCTTGGTAGGTGTACAGTTGTGCCATACTCCTTCCATTTCTGAATGCTCGCTTGAACAGTGCACCGTAGGATGTTCAAGGCTTTGTAAATCTTTTTGTAGCCTAAGCCTGCTTTAAATGTCTCAATAACTTTATCCCTGACCTGTCTGGTGTGTTCTTTGGACTTCATGGTGTTGTTGCTCTCAATATTCTCTTAGACAACCTCTGAAGACCTCACAGAGCAGCTGTATTTGTACTGGCATTAGATTACACACAGGTGCACTCTATTTAGTCATTAGCACTCGTTAGGCAATGTCTATAGGCAACTGACTGCACTCAGATCAAAGGGGGCCGAATAATTATACACACACCACTTTGCAGTTATTTATTTGTAAAAAATGTTTGGAATCATGTATGATTTTCGTTCCACTTCTCATGTGTACACCACTTTATGTTGGTCTTTCATGTGGAATTCCAATAAAATTGATTCATGTTTGTGGCAGTAATATGACAAAATGTGGAAAACTTCAAGGGGGCCGAAAACTTTTGCAAACCACTGTATGTGGGTCTTGTCCCTTTTAATTGTGTTATCACTTTATTGTATTTTATCCATATTTGATTTTATATGGCAACTGGTTCATTTTAGCTTATTTTATTGTACTTATCTTATTACATTCCCTTTATGCATTATTTATTTCGGTATGTGTAATGCTATTAGGATGATCTAGCCCTCTGAGCGATAGCCATTAGCAATGAGCAATAATCTGGAGGATTCCCATTGGTCTGTAATTAGACCAGTGGAGAGCCCTGGAGGAAAATGTGATGCTTATGCTTGTAAGAATTTAGGGATTATATTATTGCAGTATAGAACCCCGCATTTACTTTAAAGAACCACTGTTTCTGCTTGCCTCCACTCAGGGTGGAACTAGGAGATTGCCCCACCTGCCTAGGGGACAGGAAGCACAAGATACAATTAAATAGCCACATCCTCCTACCTCCTCAGTGATCCTCAGTGCTTTCCTGTCCCCTGGACAGACGGGATACAATCTCTGGACCTTCCGGGGGTCCAAGGGTATGGCCAGCCTTGTCTCTGCTTGCCAGCAGGAGTAGCCTAGGCTGGGACTCTGCTCGGTGGTCCGCAGCGTGGGTGGACAAGGCGGATGACTGCTGGTAAAACAGGACCCTGCATGTGCATATGCACCGCTGCGGGTCCTGCAGATCCCTCGCACCCGACTATATGCTTAGCGCTGAGCGGGGGGGGGGGGGGGGGGGGGCATCGCTTCATACTGGAGGCGGTGGAAGTTTTTCATTGTGGTACCCGGAACTTCCGCCGGCGGGGAGGCGGTCCTCAAAGCCTCGTGGAAGCGCCGCCGGCGCCTGTACGCTTACAGACACAGCGGTGCATAGTGTGCTGGATTCAGCTTCACCTCTGCCATCCGCAATGGAGGATTCCTCTCAGGCAGGGACACTATGGCACAGCCAGTTACTGACCAGGTAAGGTCTTTAAAGCAGTACTTGGGGGCAATGCTTTTTCTATTTTTCTGTACTCTAACAGTCTCTAACTTGTTCGTCCTCTTCTTTCTGCTTATGTCTTTCAGAACCCCACGCTATTTAAAGCCACTAGGGAATGTGGCGTTTGCCAGAAAAGGCTTGCTCCCTCCTATCCCAAACCCCTGTGCAATGCATGTACAGTGGCTTGCAAAAGTATTCGGCCCCCTTGAAGTTTTGACATTTTGTCACATTACTGCCACAAACATGGATCAATTTTATTGGAATTCCACGTGAAAGACCAATACAAAGTGGTGTACACGTGAAAAGTGGAATGAAAATCATACAGGATTCCAAACTTTTTTTACAAATAAATAACTTCAAAGTGGGGTGTGTGTAATTATTCAGCCCCCTGAGTCAATTTTTTGTAGAACCCCCTTTTGCAGCAATTACAGCTCCCAGTCTTTTAGGGTATGTCTCTACCACCTTTGCACGTGTAACGATTGTGGAACTTCCTCCGTGACCAGCGCACAACGCGTGCGCTGATACGGCGGAAATCCTCCACAAGCGTATAATTGCAGGAACCCAGCAAAAGGTGCTACGCACCCGTAGAGGGAAATTCCTGTCGGCAGATGGCGCTGAGGAGTGCAGAGAAACCAATCCTCTGTACCTCCACAAATGCCAGACAGGAATTGTACGAAGCGCAGAACGCAATCGCAAGAGAAGCGATTGCGAATGAGAACGAGCAAAGGGACAGGTTGTATGTGTGTGCGCCAATCTAGTCGCCACCCCGCGACAGCGCACACACTACAGCAGATACGAAACAGAAACGCAACCGCAAGAAAGGCGATTGCCAAAAGTGAAACAAGGCAGATCAGAACAGAATACGAGGATAGCAAAGGCACAGCAAATCATCCAATGAGGAGATACGGAAAATAACAAACGCTAACTGAACGCGAACACCGCACTCATTCGCAACAGTGCACGCGTTCATGCGCGGTCTCCACGTGATAAGCACAATAGAGAAAAGCACGCCTAACTAACTATCGACAGACAAACATGTAACAGAGGACGCGAGCGCTTACTTAACGGTTACCTCACCGAGCCTCCAGCAAGCGTTCGTAGCAGACAAAACAGACACACGAAAACAGGGACAAGCGAGAGATAGGATCCACAGCACTACCAAAAGTGGCTAGCGCGATCCAGGAAGACAGAACAGAAGGATCCACAGCACTAGCGCTAGGCGAGTGCGATCCAGGCAGATAGAGTAGCAGCAAAACAGAAAGATCCACAGCACTAGTGAAAGTGGCTGGCGCGATCAAGGTACAGAGTAGCAGAACAGAAGGATCCACAGCACTAGCGGAAAGTGGCTAGCGCGATCCAAGGAGACAGAACAGAAGGATCCACAGCACTAGCGCAAGATGCTAGTGCGATCCAAGTGAGACAGATCAGAAGAGATAGCTGGTAGCAACCGCTGCACCAGCTATACTCCAAGAACAGAGATCAGAACCATTTCCTGTCGACCACCGCTGGGACAGGACAATAGCAACAGAACAAACAAACAGATAAGCAAACCTAACTGCACTAAGGAAACCTGCCTAGTGCAGTTTTCCAGGAATTACTCTAAGCTGATCTTCAAACAGAGAGTAAGGCTGACACCCCTCCAGGAGTGTTACACAGGACTAAATCCTTATGATTAGCCAAGCATTGTGGGAAAGACATAGTACTTATAGTACACGCCTCCAATGAATGTGGCCAGGCAATTTGCATGACAACGTATGCAAATTCCTCAGCGAGCACAAGCTGCAAAACTGACAGAAGCTCTTCTTTCCAGAGTCCTGCAGCATGCAAACCTAAACAATGGTCAAAAAGCTAGCTGCCTGCCTGCACAGGCAGCTGATCAGATCATTACAGTACCCCCCCCCCCTCCAGGGTCGAATTCCAGACGACCCTCAAAACTGCTATTAGCAAAAGACTCCAACCGAAGACTTATGAAGGTCGGGACAGCCCGACAAAGTCCAATTCCAGAGTCAGTCCAACCGAAACCGACCTCATCGGAAACAGAAGCCACCGAAACATGCCCATCAGCACTACAAGTCTCAGCGTAACACCCATCAGGACTGTGGATACCAGAGAAGAAGCCATCGACACCCTCCAGACAATACCCACCACCTTCCAAGGAGCGTCCGAAAATACCAAATCTGCCACAAAACCTGTTTGAAGTGTCTCTTTCAAAACAAAAGCCGCTGTTGATCGTATTCAGGGTACCAAGCAAAACTTCTCTCGGAATCTCCCAGAACGCCTTGAAGCTCCGCAGAGATTCCAAGAAGCCAGAGCGCTCACCAGGCTCACATGGGGAGCTACCAAGCACCCCCATGGAACCTATGACCGTTCCAGATTCAGAATTAGCAGGACACCAATCAAGATCAGGACTTTCAGGGACCACTTCTGGGCATGCAAGCAGGCAGGCTAAATCAGAACATGTCTCCACCGAGGAAGCATCTGAGTACGCTGGTAACCGAGGCACACTTGGGCTTTCTGGGTCACAGAGCACACTGGGGTACACCAGCACAGGAGAAACCTCAGGACACGTTGGGGAATTGCCAACCTCAGAGTCCGGCACGACCAGACCAAAACCAGGACCGGGCAGAAAATCATCACGAGTAGAGGTCACAGGTACTGGTATTTCAAAAGACTCGGTCTCAGGCTTAGAGATCTCAATGACTGTAATGGTATCTGACAGAAATTCATCATTGACTACCCATGACTGAAGCTCCACCAGAGCTGAAAAGGTAGCCAGCAAGGCAGCAATGCCTACGGAAGAGGGCAACACCTCAGAAGGACTTGGGGGGCAGGAGACATCTCCTACAAGTTCTGCACCCTTTGGGAGGAACTCGGAGACATCAAACAAGACCTCAGGAACATCATTTTCCAGGTTTTCTAAGAAGGATTCTGAACTATCCATGTTACAGGGCTGAACATTAAATACCTCCTGCAGGCAGGGCAGATGTCCCAGGAATGGTTCCACCATAACCTGAGACTGAACTTCATCATAATCAGCGGGATGTACAGGAATATTTACTGGAACACACACTGACTCCCTAACTTCATTCTCAGTGTACCCAGAATTCTTTGTGGCAATCAAACTAGCTTGTAACTCCAAAACTGCAGAAAAACAGGTGAGTATAGTGGCAATACCTAGACGAGCCTCTAGGGATACTGCAGGGGATTCTGAGCAAGGCCACATTGACTCATCCAGAGTACAGGGTGCAGAATCAGCACTTCCCTCAGAGCAAGAAAGGGGCTCACAAACGTCAGTGTGAAAGGAAAACATGTTTTCATTCATGGTACAGGGCAGGTTCAGAGAAAGCGTATCTGAATAAGGCAAAGAAGGTTCAGCATCAGATTTGCAAAACCGAAGCGCTGTCTCACTCTTAGATTCGGCTAACAATGTCGAATCCGAGGAACCAGAACGCAAAACCTGCGAATCAAAATTCACTTTAGGTTGTGAAACTGACGCTTCCATAGCGCAAACCTCCGCGATCTGCAGAGCAGACTGCAAGGCATCTAGGACCGAAACACTGGAGCAACTGTCACCAGGCAACGGGCCCTTACAGGTGTGAACAGGGTGAGACAGAGACTCATCTGTAGAAGAAATAGCGACATCAACAGGATAAACTTTATTAGGCATATTAATTTTACTTTTGATGCTGCATAGTCGAGAAATTTTCCCCATAGCAGGGTCACAGGCGGAAGATCTCAAAGGTCTGTTTCTAAATGACAAAGGATCCCACACCTCCTTGAGGAAACCGGCAGACTCATGCCGATCACAATCTGCAGGAACATCCGAGAAACAGGCATCAGATCGCACAGATTCAAACTGCACACTGTCAGGAGCGAATCCTTCAGAATTCGCACAGGAATCAACCACAGCGGCACACTCATTAATTTCAGATTGCACAAAGTCAAGACTCACATGCTTTACCCCAGAAAGGCAGGAACAATCATCCGAGAACAATGTCTTTTTATTGGAATCAATCAGTTGGTGTGTGTGCAACTCAACCAAAATGGTTGAGTTGCACCAGATCCACATCATCCAGATCCACATCATCCTTGTCACATTCATCGGAATCAATCAGAAGGTACATAGAATCGAGACAAGCATTCAAGACATTTTCGCTTTTTGCGATGTAAAAATCGCAAAAAGCTTTCCAATCAAAATCGAATTCCTCCAGCAAGGCCCCAACATCCCAGGAAGCAAATGGGGGTTCAAACAGGCCAGTATCCAAAAAATCTCCATAAGGGTGGAGATCAGGAACAAGAACAGATTTTTTAACTGCTTTAATATAGTGTGCGATCCTACCTATAGCAGGATCCACATAAGCTTTGGATTGGGGCAAAAAAGCCGGAGACGGAACAACATCCTTATAAACATCAATAGGGAGTGTTTTATTCCGATGCTTGCGTTTTTTAGTTTTTCTCTTTTTAGCCACTTTGCATGTCTGCTGTTTAAAACCTGAAGTGGCAACAGACACATTGAACTGATTGTCATACTGAAAAGTTTTGCATGGAAGGGAAAGATCAGCTGACTTATCAGCAGCTACACATTCAATCAGAGCAGGTGGTAAGCCAGGCATTTTAAACCAGTGAGAGAATATCACTGCAAGCAACTGATACAGATTACCATTCCAAGAATTATTTTTTAGCACATCATATGCCCAGGTGAACAAATCGTCTTTTAAGAGCACATAGGCAAACTGAAGAGCCGACGTAGACGGATCAGTAATCTGAAAGGTGGGATTCAGACAAAACCTCACACATTCAGAAAGAAATTCCGCTTTGGTCTCTGAGTTTAGCCTTTTAAAGCTCTTAAAGACACAGGACCCAAACTCGACAAAATCGTACAAATCAGAAATTCCGTCTACACTGGGGTTTTGGGTTGGGCTGGTCAAACTGTAACGATTGTGGAACTTCCTCCGTGACCAGGGCACAACGCGTGCGCTGATACGGCGGAAATCCTACACAAGCGTATAATTGCAGGAACCCAGCAAAAGGTGCTACGCACCCGTAGAGGGAATATCCTGTCGGCAGATGGCGCTGAGGAGTGCAGAGGAACCAATCCTCTGTACCTCCACAAATGCCAGACAGGAATTGTACGAAGCGCAGAACGCAATTGCAAGAGAAGCGATTGCGAATGAGAATGAGCAAAGGGACAGGTTGTATGTGTGTGCGCCAATCTAGTCACCACCCCGCGACAGCGCACACACAACAGCAGATACGAAACAGAAACGCAACCGCAAGAAAGGCGATTGCCAAAAGTGACACAAGGCAGATCAGAACAGAATATGAGGATAGCAAAGGCACAGCAAATCATACAATGAGGAGATACGGAAAATAACAAACGCTAACTGAACGCGAACACCGCACTCATTCGCAACAGTGCACGCGTTCATGCGCGGTCTCCACGTGATAAGCACAATAGAGACAAGCACGCCTAACTAACCATCGACAGACAAACATGTAACAGAGGATGCGAGCCCTTACTTAACGGTTACCTCACCGAGCCTCCAGCAAGCGTTCGTAGCAGACAAGACAGACACACGAAAACAGGGACAAGCGAGAGATAGGATCCACAGCACTAGCGAAAGTGGCTAGCGCGATCCAGGAATACAGAACAGAAGGATCCACAGCACTAGCGCTAGGCCGAGTGCGATCCAGGCAGACAGAGTAGCAGAACAGAAGGATCCACAGCACTAGTGAAAGTGGCTAGCACGATCCAGGTACAGAGTAGCAGAACAGAAGGATCCACAGCACTAGCGGAAAGTGGCTAGCGCGATCCAAGGAGACAGAGCAGAAGGATCCACAGTGCTAGCTCAAGATGCTAGTGCGATCCAAGTGAGACAGATCAGAAGAGATAGCTGGTAGCAACCGCTGCACCAGCTATACTCCAAGAACAGAGATCAGAACCATTTCCTGTCGACCACCGCTGGGACAGGACAATAGCAACAGAACAAACAAACAGATAAGCAAACCTAACTGCACTAAGGAAACCTGCCTAGTGCAGTTTTCCAGGAATTACTCTAAGCTGATCTTCAAACAGAGAGTAAGGCTGACACCCGTCCAGGAGTGTTACACAGGACTAAATCCTTATGATCAGCCAAGCATTGTGGGAAACACATAGTACTTATAGTACACGCCTCCAATGAATGTGGCCAGGCAATTTGCATGACAACGTATGCAAATTCCTCAGCAAGCACAAGCTGCAAAACTGACAGAAGCTCTTCTTTCCAGAGTCCTGCAGCATGCAAACCTAAACAATGGTCAAAAAGCTAGCTGCCTGCCTGCACAGGCAGCTGAGCAGATCATTACAGCACGTCTAGAGACTGAAATCCTTGCCCATTCTTCTTTGCAAAACAGCTCCAGCTCAGTCAGATTAGGTGGACAGCGTTTGTGAACAGCAGTTTTCAGATCTTGCCACAGATTCTCGATTGGATTTAGATCTGGACTTTGACTGGGCCATTCTAACACATCAATATGTTTTGTTTTAAACCATTCCATTGGTGCCCTGGCTTTATGTTTAGGGTCGTTGTCCTGCTGGAAGGTGAACCTCTGCCCCAGTCTCAAGTCTTTTGCAGACTCCAAGAGGTTTTCTTCCAAGATTGCCCTGCAATTGGCTCCATCCATCTTCCCATCAACTCGGACCAGCTTCCCTGTCCCTGCTGAAGAGAAGCACCCCCAGAGCATGATGCTGCCACCACCATACTTGACAGTGGGGATGGTGTGTTCAGAGTGATGTGCAGTGTTACATAGCGTTTTGCATTTTGGCCAAAAAGTTCCATTTTGGTCTCATCTGACCAGAGCACCTTCTTCCACATGTTTGCTGTGTCCCCCACATTGCTTGTGGCAAACTGCAAATGGGACTTCTTATGCTTTTCTATTAACAATGGCTTTCTTCTTGCCACTCTTCCATAAAGGCCAACTTTGTACAGTGCACGACTAATAGTTGTCCTATGGACAGATTCCCCCACCTGAGCTGTAGATCTCTGCAGCTCATCCAGAGTCACCATGGGCCTCTTTACTGCATTCATGATCAGCGCTCTCCTTGTTCAGCCTGTGAGTTTAGGTGGACGGCCTTGTCTTGGTAGGTTTACAGTTGTGCCATACTCTTTCCATTTCTGAATGATCACTTGAACAGGGCTCCATGGGATGTTCAAGGCTTTGGAAATCTTTTTGTAGCCTAATCCTGCTTTAGATTTCTCAATAACCTTATCCCTGACCTGTCTGGAGTGTTCTTTGGACTTAATGGTGTTGTTGCTCCCAATATTCTCTTAGACAACCTCTGAGGCTGTCACAGAGCAGCTGTATTTGTACTGACATTAGATTGCACACAGGTGCACTCTATTTAGCCATTAGCACTCATCAGGCAATGTCTATGGGCAACTGACTGCACTCAGACCAAAGGGGGCTGAATAATTACGAACCCCACTTTGCAGTTATTTATTTATAAAAAATGTTTGGAATCATGTATGATTTTCATTCCACTTCTCACGTGTACACCACTTTGTATTGGTCTTCCACGTGGAATTCCAATGCAATTGATTCATGTTTGTGGCAGTAGTAAGACAAAATGTGGAAAACTTCAAGGGGGCCGAATACTTTTGCAAGCCACTGTATACTACAAGTGGTAAAACTTGAAAGTGGTGATGTGTTTAATGATATGTTATCTAAATTTCAGGAGCAATTAGCAGAAAAGTTTTTAGCTGCAAAGGAAGCTCCTATACTACCATCCACTGCTCAAGTAGTCCCTCCAGCTTTGGATTCAGACATACCTAGTATATTTGGGGTGCAGAGGGTTGCGGATTCCTCCTCGGAAGAAATTGAGCATGTTGGGGATTGTTACGCTCAGTAAGAGGAGACACCCAGAAGCTCAAACAAAGGAAAATTTAAACTGCTACCTGATCAATCTAGTGAATTGTTAGAGTACAATTGCACGGCTTTAAATTTTCCTATTGATAAGCCTAAACCTGCTTCTATTGAGGATGATATGTATTCAGAACAGCTTATTCAGAAGCAGGTGGTTTTTCCAATACACAAAACAATGGTGGATTTAATTGTTGGTGAGTGGAAAGAGCCCAATAAAAGGCTATTTCTCTCAAAATTGTTTAAAAGGAGATATCCTTTCAATGAGGAGGAAGTCATTAAATGGTCAAAATGTCCTAAAATTGATTCTGCCATTTCAAAATTATCCAAAGACTCATCAATTCCCTTTGATACGGGATTATTAAAGGATATGTCAGATAGGAAAATGGACTTTGCTCAAAAAAGCCTGGGAGTCCATTTCTGCTTCATTATCTCCTAATCTGCAGCCAGCTGCACTGCTCGTTGTTTAATTCTGTGGCTGCAGGAGATGCAGGCTCGTTTGAAGGATGGTGCTCCATTGGATAGTAAGGGTAACTGTGGTTACCCTTAAATTAGCTACTAAATTCCTGACAGATGCTTCTAGTGAAGCAGTGAGAATTTCTGCTAGGAGTCTAACTTTAATTAATTCTGTTTGCAGATTTTTATGGCTAAAAAATTGGGAAGGTGATATGGCAACTAAAGTCAAACTTTGTGGACTCCCGTTTGAAGGAGACCTGCTGTTTGTTTCAGCTCTTGAGCAAGCATTAGAAAGGGCAGCAGAAAAGAAAAAGACTTTACCTCCTCTAAAGAAAAAACAGGCTAGGTTAAGTCGGACGTGTCGCTCCTCAGTCAAGATCATCGGAACCTTAAAGAGGAATCCGAGAAGGATCAGCTCGCTTGAGGACACCTTGAACAGGGCCAAGCCCAGAAAGGGCTTAAAGTCATATGTGGGCAAGACAGCACGTGCATTTAAGGAAAGGATCAAAGACCATGTGGGCGACATCACGGGCTGCAACTTCAGGTCTCCGATTGCTAGACACATTCATTTGGAGCATAGGGGTGACGCCAGTTTCATCAAATTTATAGGCCTGGATAGGGTACATCTACATCCAAGAGGTGGCGATCTAGATAGATCACTTTTGCAACTTGAATCCCGTTGGATTTTTGATCTAAAGGCTACTGAAAACAAGGGGCTGAATGATAGCATCAATTATCGAGTATTTTTACCCAAATAGAGTTCCGAGCCGTTTCTTCTTTTCCACCAATATTTTAACATCATTCCGACTCCCCTTTTCCCACTGCTGCCACTTTTTTGGCCTAATTTGATTATTGGTGTCATGTATATGCATGGACCCATGTATATGTATATATGGTTGTATTCATGCCCCATGCTTTGTCATTTATAATGGGAGCCACATATCCAGTGCAGTCTTTCTTATTAGTAAACCTCTTTTTGGGGTTCATGAATTACTTGCATGTTGATCCGTGGGAGCCCCGGACAGGCATTGGGTTGGTTCTGGGGCTCGCACTGATTGACGCTGGTCTCATGTTTTTTCTGTACATTATTACATTGGCGTTTTGCATATGTTCATATAAACTTATTAAGACATGATTGCATGTCAATATACTGCATAATATGCATTGTTTTGGGGGGGGGGTTTCATTGTTGAGTGCTGTGGTTCGCCTCTCCCCGCTTCCTCCCCTCAGGTCTTCGCCATGCACACTAGTCACAGTGGGCATCCCCGTTTGATGCAAGGCGCACATCCGGGTTTGCTATGTTGGAGCGCTTATGCGCTCCAGTGACGCGCTGCGCACACGCCCGCCCTAGTTTGGGCGGGCGTGCGCGATGACGTGATTGCGGACGGCGTGAGTGGGAGGCGGACATTACAGCACTTAAAAGGCGCATGGATGGCATCTATAGGTATTTTCTCTGCTGTCTCGCCTTTGAAAAGGCCGCTAGTGCGGCGAAACATGTCAGGCATCGCTGACAGCTACCTCACCCTGCTGGGCACACCATAGGAACCTCCACTGGATCACATTTACTCATCCGTCTATATGGCAGTATTACACATGGACTGGTAACTATGCGATCCTTTATGGCTATGCATTACATCTGTACTGCTTGGACCTGCTTTGCCTAAATTGCATGGACTGACTCAGCTTGCATGGACCGGTCTTGTGTGGCTTTGCTTTGCCCTGTTATGTCTACACCACTGTTGCCTATCAACCATTGCCTTTCCCTGCGATTGGGGGACTCACAGCTTACATCAGAATATGGAGGATCTAACCATCTGTGTTTATTCTGGTTATATGAAAGATGCTGTTGGCCATAGATGGTTGCAATAAGGAACTCTGCTTTAATATTGTGCTATCCCTGCATGATACGATGAACTGACATTACGTCCATTTTGGTCAATAAACAATTGGAGATCTTGGATCCATGCTTGTTATGAGACCACCTGTTGCCATTCCAGGATCACTACAGGTTTTCTAGCTTCATGCTTAAGCTCTTATTAGTACATCAGTCCATACATGTCGCATGGTTTTGTTGTTCAGCCACTACATTGAACTGCCTTTAATCACTCTATGAGTTCTTTGGGGACTGCAGCCCCTTATTGATCTAGTGGAGATTATACACCCAGTTCTGGGGAGGTTTGATATTTTAAGATGTGTTAGGGGGGGTTATGTTTCACCATATGGTCTTTATATGTATGTCTACTATTTTATAATAATGTCTATATACAATAATTTTTCATGCACCCAAGAGCCAATTCTCTTCTTTATTGCTTCTCTATTAAAGTCATAACTGACCGGCAAGAAGACCAAGAAAACAGGCTCCGCATGTTAAACATAAGAATAGTAGGCCTTCCGGAACGCGCTGAAGGTAAAGACCCTGAAAAGTTTACGGAAGAACTGCTCGTGGCGCACTTTGGGGAGGCGACCTTTTCTAAAGTATTTGTGGTGGAAAGAGCCCATAGGATCGGTCCTAAAGTTCCTGCTCCTGGGGCTGCACCGCATACGTTCATATTTACACTGCTTAACTACCGACCGTGACGCAGTACTTAAAGCCGCCAGAGAAAAGGCCAAATCAAGTTTGACAACACCAACATCTCGTTTTATCCGGATTACACCATGGAAGTACAAAAGCAGAGGGCCCGCTTTATCTCCATCAAGAAAAAGCTACGAGATCTACAGCTCCCATATGCAATGCTATACCCTGCTAGGCTGAGAATAATTGCGGAGGGGAAAAACGTTTTTTCACTGAACCTGAAGACGTACACCGATGGCTTGAAACCCATCCCCAGGGCTCTAGACAAAGCTCCTCTACGACCCAAGGTACTGTTTCCTATTAGATTACGCTTCTCCTTCCCCCCTCTCCTCTCACTTCCATCCCAGCTTTCCTTGGAGGGACTGCCACTGCTGCCTGGCGCCATGTTGCGTTCTTTATTTTTCATCATATTGCCAGCTAATTTCTAATCCACTACTCTTACTCATGTACAGTGGCTTATGGAGCCCTCTTTCTTATAAACTACCCTACGAGACTGTGTGGGCAAATTTGCTCACATCCACGTTTTATAGTCGCACTATATAAGAACACCTCCACTACTACCTGCTGGGCTATGTTTTCCATTCACCATGAGGATTTCAACCTTTGAGTAACTGTCTACAAGTGGTTATTTCTCCACTGCAAAATGCATCTGTATTATGCCACTGTAGTAGTTCTGCTGCAGCTACTTCCCACAACTTTATGCCTATCCTATTACGTTGCCTTCCTCTACGTTTAACGATGATCACTCTTGGGCCTGGTTACCGGACGGAAGTCCTGCCTAGTGCCCTACCACCATTGCTAATAACCTACTTGTATTTACCTATTTGTGTGTATTTTACAGGCCCCTTACAGGGACCTAACTACCTACTGTAATTAAACGGGTCACTCGGCATCTTGGCCTTGACCCGTTTAGGCTACTTTCTGTGTTCTTATAAATCCTGTCGGTTATAAGGTTCTGTATGCACGTTGCAACAGAACAGGGCATTTATCACTGTTGGGGTTCACTGGTTCCATTGATCCAGTTAATGTTTTGGTTTTATAAGTTGCTTTTCATCAATCAATTGTCACGATCGGTGGAGCAGAGAGGGTCTGATTCTCGGTGATCTGCAGTATCACTGGGAATGCAGATATATATCCGATTATTGATGATCTGCAGTATCACCGATAATCCGATATAACGCTAACCTCTGAACACCTGAGTGGTGTGAGTGCTTGGTGCAACAGTAATACCGTGAGGACTAAGCCTCAGAAACAAGTGCCGTACAGTATGAAGTACTGCAGCAATACAGATTCCTTCCGAAGGCCTGGACTCTCCCGGGGGAGGAGTCAGGCGCAGCGTAGGAAGGACAGAACGTGAGTGACACCTAGGAGAAAGTGTCACTAACAGATCTGGGAACTGCCTCTAACAGTAAGGTCAGTTCTCGAAGTCAGGCAAGCTAGGTCGTAACACACGGACATATACAGTACAGATTCAGAAAGCAGAGGCGGAGTCTAATAAACAAGCCGGGTTCGGCAACGGTATCAGAAATATCGGGGTACAAGATCAGAATACAGAAGAATAGTAACAAGCTTGGGAAACCTGAGGAGCGAGTTCCCAATGAATACAGGATGGGCCCTGAGGCAGCAAATACAGAGCTGGCCCTGTGGAGCAGGTGCCCAACAAATACAGAGCTGGCCCTATGGGGCAGGTGCCCAGCAAATACAGAGCTGGCCCTGGGGAGCAGGTGCCCAGCAAATACAGAGCTGGCCTTGTGGAGCAGGTGCCCAGCACATACAGAACTGGCCCTGTGGAGCAGGTGCCCAGAACATACAAAGCTGGCCCTGTGGAGCAGGTGCCCAGAACATACAAGGCATGAACTATCTCCTAGTGATAGTTCTCAGGGTCGAGAAGGCCCTGGGGAGCAGGTGCCCAGCAAATACAGAGCTGGCCCTGTGGAGCAGGTGCCCAGAACATACAAGGCATGAACTATCTCCTAGCGATAGAGATAGTTCTCAGGGTCGGGAAGGCCCTGGGGCGCAGGTGCCCAGCGAATACAGAGCTGGCCCTGTGGAGCAGGTGCCCAGCACATACAGAGCTGGCCCTGTTGAGCAGGTGCCCAGAACATACAAGGCATGAACTATCTCCTAGTGATAGAGATAGTTCTCAGGGTCCGGAAGGCCAGGTCGGCAACTCACAGACAAACAAAGTACAGGATCAGAAGACAGAGGCAGAATCAGGGGCTAGCGGAGGTTGGCAACGGAGTATCAGAAAGGCAAGGTACAGAGTCAGATATCAGGAGAGTAGTCAGACAGGCAGGAAGTCATAACAGATAAACATAATCAAACTAGTACTTTAAGCTATCAACAGAATCTAGCTAAGTGTAGGATTACAGCTCCAGCTGGTCCCGGCACACTTAAGGTTCTGACTACAGGTCTGAGTGCTCCCACGTATGTGTTTGCAACGACAGGCAGCTAGCAACTGACCAAGCAGCAGAATATATAGTTGCTGGACACTGCCGCCCCGCCCGAACCATTCAGCCAATCATGAGTCCTGCAGGAATCAGCTGACCTTCCTGATCAGCTGACACTTCCCCTGCTGGTATAAAGGTCCTTAATTCAGGCCCGTGCGTGCATAGCTCTCCATCTGCCTAGGTGCACTAACAGACCCAGCCACACCAAGCACACGCCGCTGCATGCAAACAGCCACCTTGCCGCCAGGACACGCGGCGGCCCCTCCGCGATCCACCAAACAACCAGACGCGTGCAAACCGCCGCGTATGACGCGGAGTCAGCCGCCTAGCTCTTGGCACACGCGGCGGCTTTCCGCGTTTCCTCACATCAATCCATTCAGGTTAAAATATATGGTTAAGGCTCAGCAAAAGCTCGGTATACAGGGGCGCCAGAGTAGAGTAAAACATTTTAAAACCGTTTAAAAGCAGAGAGGGATGTTAGGGTGGACTTACCTCCCTCTTACAAAAAAGAAAACTCACTTGAGTCTCGATAAAACAGAACTGACAAATCATTTATTCAACTCCACAAATGCAACGCGTTTCGCGGGCGTGACCCCGCTTCCTCAGGCAAATATGGGAGCACAACTCAGTGGGTCAAGCAGTAGGTTTGAGCGCCTCAGACAGAAGCGCTCAAACCTACTGCTTGACCCACTGAGTTGTGCTCCCATATTTGCCTGAGGAAGCGGGGTCACGCCCACGAAACACGCTGCATTTGTGGAGTTGAATAAATTATTTGTCAGTTCTGTTTTATCGAGACTCAAGTGAGTTTTCTTTTTTGTAAGAGGGAGGTAAGTCCACCCTAACATCCCCCTCTGCTTTTAAACGGTTTTTAAAACGTTTTACTCTACTCTGGCGCCTCTGTATACCGAGCTTTTGCTGATCTTCTAGTCCACCCTGGGTGGAAGGGTGCATCCCCATCTACCATCTACAGAGAGCGACTTTTTAACCTGAGTGGGGTCAGGTCCTAATGCTCTCCACCTGCATTTAAAGTGGTTGCCTATGGGTAACCCGTATTTGTGAGTATATACACATAAAATTGTATTGAACTCATTATTTTACCTGACAATACTGCACCATATTGGGCTCTCGATTCTCTTCTTGTTTTTAAGCATGATCAAGGCTGGAGATCAAAACCGTACAATTTATATTACATAATTTTCTCTAACCCTCTATATGGCATTCTCTGACAAGTATTAAATTTATAAGTTGGAATGTACAGGGTCTAAACGATTCAATTAAAAGATCTTTAGTCCTCAATTTTATTGCCAAACAGAAACCTGATATTTTGATCTTAACCGAAACCCATGTGACAGGAACTAAGGTAAAGGCGCTGGAGCGCAGCTGGGTCGGGAGAGCGTACCATTCCACCTTCTCCCAATATTCCAGAGGTGTTTCAGTGCTCCTTAGACTCTTCCTTTTGTGCCTGTTAAGATTAAAATAGACTCATATGGGCGATACGTTTTTCTGCATGGGCTACTGGACGCCAGACTCATTAATATTTTCGCTTTCTATAAAAGAAGACATCACCTTTAGCTCCCTCCTTCCTGCCTGCCCAAGTATACGGACAGGGGATTTTAATGCCATATGCAATCCTGCCCTGGACCGTTTTCCACTCGCCAATAATAAATATACCCCGTTTGCCAATGTTCTCACTGATCTGGCACTACATGAAGTCTGGCGCCTATTTAACCCTATGCAGAAACAGTATTCCGCGTACGTTAAAAAGGGGCGCTGGGAAAAAAGGGCGCCGGGTTTTTAACGATAAGCATGGATAACGTTTAAAAATGTATTGTACGGTATTTCGTTTAAAATTAATGTTTTTTAAAGTTAGAAATCATTAAATAATGTGCATTAAATCGGCAATTGTAAAAACGTTAATCTTTCGTTAAAATACTGAAACGTATAATAACGTTAAAAAAAAAAAATTACTAAGTAACCCTCCCTGTACCTACCCCTAACCCATAGACCCCCCTGTTGATGGCTAAACCTAAGACCCCCCCTGTTGGTGCCTAAGTAACCCTCCCTGTACCTACCCCTAACCCCTAGACCCCCCTGTTAGTGCATAAACCTAAGACCCCCCTGTTGGTGCCTAAACCTAAGACCCCCCTGTTGGTGCCTAAACCTAAGACCCCCCTGTTGGTGCCTAAACCTAAGACCCCCCTGTTGGTGCCTAAACCTAAGACCCCCCTGTTGGTGCCTAAACCTAAGACCCCCCTTTTGGTGCCTAAACCTAAGACCCCCTGTTGGTGCCTAAACCTAAGACCCCCCCTGTTGGTGCCTAAACCTAAGACCCCCCTGTTGTTTTTTTCGTTTAAAAATAATGTAAAAAAAAAAAAAAAAGTACTGTTTTTCGTTTAAAAATAATGTTTGGAAAAAAATATTGTACTGTTTTTCGTTTAAAAATAATATTTAAAAATGTATAAATAATTAAATAATGTGTAATCATGAGAAGCAGTAATAAAACATTAAGTCTCCGGGCGCCGCTTTTAAAACGTTATTTTTCACCGGCGCCCTTTTTTCCTATCGGGCGCCCATTAAACGATATTTATTATAGGAGTGAATGGCGGCGCCCGATTTGTCCACTAGCCTCAGGCGCCCGAATTTACTGTTTCCCAGTATTCCTGCTTCTCCTTGTCATATGGGACGTTATCAAGAATTGATTATTATTTTGTTACGGCTAACCTCCTTCCTCTAATAGATGCTGTGGGGTTTCTACCTAGGATTGTCTCAGACCACTCTCCAATCACCCTTTCACTACAATGGTTTGATGTACCCATACAGTTCATATAGAAATGTAATCCTTTCTAGCTGTCACTTTTCACTCACCTTGGAGGACTGGCTCATAGACATACTACAAGAATTCCTTCATGCCCATAGAGATGATAACCATGCACTTATATGGGATAGTTTTAAACCATACCTTAGAGGTATATTAATCAGTGCAGTCTCACATCTTAAAACAGAAACCAATGCAAATATCAATGATTTACAACAGCAAATTCCGCAACTTGAACAAAAATATATATCAAAACCGTCTGAGGTGAACTGTGACAACTGGAGAAAGGCTCAAACACAGCTAAAAGACCTTTTACAGGAAAAAACACACGCTAAATCCTTTTTCCCGCAAACAATCCTTCTACGAACAAGGGGAGAAAACTGGGATAATCCTAGCCCATATGGCCCATGATGGATCCTCTCTTGGAGCCATCCCTAATATTAAAAACAGTAATGGTGACCTAATTACTGGCTCTGCCACCATCAACAAAAGATTTGCTGAATATCTTAAGGAGTTATAGACAGTCAAATCTATCTTTATGCAAGAAGAGGCAGAAATCTTTTTATCTGAAATAAACCTTCCCAGACTTGTTCCAGAACACAGAGAAATGCTTGATAACCCAATCACACTTGAAGAAGTTGAACTTGCCATACACTCTTTACCTAACAAAAAAGCTCCAGGATTGGATGGCCTTCCTGGCGAAATCTTCAAGCGATTTGTAGACACTTTGGCTCCTCCCCTACTGCAAACATACTCACATGCATTTGAGTCGGGTTTTTTACCTGACTCGATGTGTACAGCCCTAATTATTGTAATCCCTAAGCCAGGCAAAGACGCATCCCAATGCGACTCTTATCGCCCCATTTCACTCCTTCCCCAGGACATCAAAATATCAAAAAGATTCTTTCAAATAGGCTAAATAAAGTTATTTTAACTTTAATTCACCTAGACCAGACGGGCTTCATGCCCGGTAAAAAAAACTTCAATAAATATCAGAAGCCTCTTCGCCAACATACAGGTGCGATCACAATAACAAAGGAGAGAGGGTCATTGTATCACTTGATTCTGCAAAATCTTTTAATGCGGTAGAATAGCCCTTTCTATTCGCAACCCTGGCTTGCTTTGACTTTGGTGGTAACTTTCATCAGATGGATTCAGATACTTTATAACAACCCAGCAGCACAAGTCTGTACCAACTCCAATATTTCTCCCTCTTTTGTTATAGCTAGAGGCACCCGATAAGGATGCCCGCTGTCTCCCCTCTTGTATACCCTCTCTGATGAACCCCTTGCTTGTAAAATATGTGCTGATTCTAAGGTTATGGGCTTGCATATTGGTGGAGTTGAGGAAAAGCCCAGCCGATATGAAGACGACATGATTCTATATTGAGCCAATCCACACTCTTCTTTGAAAAGAGTGTATGACCTCATTTGTGAAATGGGAGAGTATTCGGGCATATCAGTGAACTGGAGCAAGTCTGCCATATTAGGATTGGACAATCCACAGGTATCTACTTCCCCTCTTCTATGCCCCCTGCAAATAGCCTCCAAATTTAAATACTTGGGCGTAATTGTTACGGGCGGCTACCCCCAATGACTACATAGGTAATAACATTACCTCACTACTTGGTCATACGCAATCCAAATTATCCTCCTGGACTAAACTTTAAAAAACTACAATCTCTACTACTTTCTATCACTTGGGGTTAATCTAGAGCGAAACTCAAATTTGATATATTACAATGTCCTACATCATCAGGAGGTTTAGCTCTGCCAGACCCTCAACTTTACTACCTAGCATCACAATTGGAGCAATTATCACATTGGTTTACTACTCACCCTCTGCAATCCCTGGAGCTGCTTGGGTTATCAAATCAAGACCGCTCAAATAACCTACCCTTTGCTTTATTAACCTCCCTGGTGGTAAGCCTGACCTCAGGTCGTGCTACGCGCACAGGAGGATTTCTCAGGCCCTGCTGGGCCGATTTGCATATTTTTTTTTGTACACGCAGCTAGCACCCCCCAGACCCCCGGCGCAGCCTGGCCTATCAGCGCCAGGCAGTGCTGAGGGGTGGATCGGGACTCCCGATGACGTCACGACATCCATGACGTCCATGACGTTGATGACGACCCGTCGCGATGACGAGCCGTCGCAATGGCGACCGGGGAAGCCCAGCAGGGAATCCCGTTCTGAACGGGATTTCCTGCTTCCGCTGATCGCCGGAGGTGATCGGAGAGGGTGGGGAGATGCCGCTGCTCAGCGGCTAACATGTAGCTAGCTACATGATTTAAATTTTTTTTTTTTAATAATAGTGCTGCGCTGCCCCCTGGTGGTTCTAATTGACCGCCAGGGAGGTTAAAAGGCACTTTGCGGACCTACAATGCTGGTTTCCTCTCCCCCCCCCTTTCAATTCCTATCCTATACCTTCAGCTTAAACACGCCCTGAAAACACAATTCCTACCACTGGTGTATCCCTAATCCTAGAATCTTTAAAAGATGGTCCTACGAAACACCATATTGGTTTATTATACTCTCTTCTACTTGAACACCACTCCAGCATTGGACCATTCTCTTAAAAAAATGGATACAGATTGGTGTTCCATTGGATGAGGAGGAATGGGAAAATTGTCTATTGACCCCCTGATTAGTATCCCCCTGTATAAGGTAGAGGCTAACTCAAATATATACTCTACATCAAAGCTACCTCACCCCTGCCCGAATTGCCGAATTCTCCAACTCTAATTCTTCCATCTGCCCCAAATGTTCCTGCCCCAACCCTTCCTTTCTTCACCTTATATGGTCCTGTCCACCAATAGCAGATTTCTGGAAGCAAATTGTATACTTCTTACATGATGTCATGGGCTCACCTGCTTCGCTAGACATTAAACTATGTATTCTTAATTTAGTATATGAAGACGTTCCCAAATTCGATAAAGTCTTTTTGATTAAAACCCTATTTGTGGCAAAACAATGCATCACCTACAGATGGTTATCCCCCATCCTTCCAACTCTCACCCCTTGGAAATCGAAAGTCAGAAACTCCCATATAAAAAACTTGTATATGCTCATAGAAACTGCCCTATGAAATTTAATAAAGTATGGGATAGATGGATTAACTCTTTTTTAATATCCATGAAACTTTCTATATATTAATAGGATTGTGATGCTTTTTTTCCTCTTTATTCTAAAGAACCCTGCTATATAATATTACCATGTTTTACCTGTACTGTATTTTCTAATACACTTTCAATTTACTCTGATCTCCGCAATTCGATATACATATGTTAATGTTCCTGCACATATTATTAGATGTACTTATCTTGTAATGTTTCCTTTTATACTAAATAAACCTTTGATTGATGGAAAAAAAGAAAAAAAAACGGCTCCCAGAATAAAAGCTGGCAGGTGAAACAAAGCCTTAAAGCTAAAGGCTTCCTCTTTAATCCAAAGTCTGCAAACACCTCCAAGCAACCTAATACTGAACAATTACTATGTTCAGGTGGGGGGCAGGTTAAAAGCATTTTTCCCGGCCTGGCAAAAAATTCAAAAAGCAAATGGATTTGTCAGACAATCAGGGTGTCAGAATTCTAGCGGTTTATTTATGCAGGAAAAGCTGCCATATGTGTATGTTTTAAGTTTTAATGTTCTATGCAAACTTTTATTGTAAACTGTAAAGTTAGAGTACTTTTTTAAAATATTGCTCTGAGACATCTCAGCACATTCCAGGCTGTGAATCTTATAATATTATTTTAGTTACAGAAGCTAATACATGTTTGTTTATAGTACAAGAATCTTTGAAATGTCAAGGTTATAGATAAGCGTACCGTGTGAAGACTGGAAACAAGTTTAAATTCACATTTGTAAAGGATTGCGGAATGGCCGCCGCGTGCTCTGACGGCGTGGCGGCCGTTTCCGCGTCCAGTCCGGCGGTTTACGCGCGGCGACATGTGTCTGACCTGGTGCAGCATTCATAATCTGGTGTATATCTGCATTACTGGTGAATCTGCAGATCACCAATAATCAGATTCTCTCTGCGTGTTGACACCAATCTTTACAGAACGGCAGACCAAAACAATATGGACACACTTGACAGTCGTCTGCTTGCACTCACCACCTCGGTGGAGAATTGCATCAGCGTGCTGGATAGTCATCAGACCCAGATCAACGCCTTGTCTGGGTCTATACAAGCCCTTCAGACGACTGTTAATGCAGTGCAATCCCCTCTTGTTACAGACTTACGCATGCTTGTGCCCGAGAAATTTTCTGGTCATAGATCTGACTTTCGAAACTTTAAAAATCGAGTGTTATCTTACTTTGAGTTGAGACCTAATACTTCAGGTACTGCCACACAGAGAATTATCTTTATTAAAACACTGTTGACTGGGGATTCCCAGACCTGGGCATATGGCCTTCAACCAGGGGATGGGACCCTGACCTCTGTGGAGGAATTTTTCAAAGCTATGGCTATAATTTACGATGATCCAGACTTTGCCTCGACCGCTGAGCGGAAGCTCAAGATGTTGCGGCAAGGCAAGGATTCGGTAGAGACTTATGCAGCTGAGTTCAGGAAGTGGGCGGTATCAGTTAGATGGGGCTCATTTGCATTGTTGGATTGTTTCTTGTCAGGATTATCAGATGCAGAATCTAATCTGATGTTGGGATATCCTGAGCCAAAAACAATTCGGGGCAGGAGTAGTGTGAGATTTGTTTCCTATGCTTCCTCGCCACCTACATCACCTCCCCCTGAACCCATGCAGATTGGACGTTCAAAATTGTCCCGGGTCGAGCAGAAAAACTGAACAACGCTGCTTGTACTGTGCAGAGGAGGGTCATAAAGCACAGAACTGTCCCAAAAAGTCGGGAAACACTGTCGCCTAGGAGTGGTCAGAGGTAACACCCTAGGCGCACAGAGTTTACCTCTCAAAGACGATCGAGTGCTCCTACCATGCACCATTTCATGGGAGGACCAGACAGTTTCTACTGAGGCCTTTCTCGACATTGGCTCGGCTGCCAATTTTATTGACTATGATTTTGCTAAAAAACTGGGAGTTCCTATTGTCCCTTTCAATCATAAAGTGTTAGTTACTGCGGTGGATGACTCTCCTCTGCAGAGTAAATACCCTCTGTCTCAGACTCCGGAGTTGAGGGTCACCATAGGGGTTTTACATAGAGAGAGTCTGCAGTTTTTTGTGTTACGAATGGCAACTTCCACCGTCATCCTTGGTCTGCCATGGTTGCGACTTCACGCCCCTCAGATTTATTGGGCCTCTGGTCAGCTAACGAGCTGGTCTACCCGCTGTTATCGTCATTGTTTGGCGAAGGTAACCATGGGTAACACCAGAATTCATGTTGAAGGATTGCCAGAGCAGTATAAAGATTTTGCTGATGTCTTTTGTCCTAAGTCAGCAGACAGACTACCCCCTCACCGTCCCTTTGATTGTCCGATTGAATTAAGATCTGGTTGTATGCCTCCTAGGGGTCACCTCTATAACCTGTCCGGGCCAGAGAAGTTGGCAATGCAGGAGTACATCAAAGAAAATTTCGCTAAGGGTTTTATCCGCCCCTCCCGCTCACCTGCGGGCGCTGGGTTCTTTTTTGTAAAAAAAAAAAAGATGGAGGCCTCCGTCCCTGCATAGAGTATCGGGGTCTGTCTGTAAAGGATTGCGGAATGGCCGCCGCGTGCTCCGACGGCGTGGCGGCCGTTTCCGCGTCCAGTCCGGCGGTTTATGTGCGGCGACATGTGTCTGACCTGGTGCAGCCTTCCTGTGCACATAGGCTGAGGAATACACGCGCATGCGCGGCGAGACAGAAGCTTTATGGGAAGCAGAGAGGGATCAGCTGACTCCCTTGGTCAGCTGATCCAAGTTTGTATGCAGATTGGCTGGAAGGGACTGGGCGGCGCTGGTCAGCGCTGCACTATATAACCACTCGTCCCTCAGTCTCACATCGTCTGCCGTTGCAAATGCTTACGTGTTAGCACACAGACCTCAGTCAGATCCAACAGTGTGTTTGAACCAGGAAGGACCTGGGAATCCACACTGAGCTAGAATACTTTCTCATGCTTATGTTATGTTATGCTTTAGACCAGTTCCAGGGTGTTGTGACTACGGACCTCACACCCAAGACTAGGATACTGTGTCAGTTCTATGTTATGCTTTAGACCAGTTCCAGGGTGTTGTGACTACGGACCTCACACCCAAGACTAGGATACTGTGTCAGTTCTATGTTATGCTTTAGACCAGTTCCAGGGTGTTGTGACTACGGACCTCACACCCAAAACTAGGATACTGTGTCATTTCTATGTTATACCTTAGCCCAGTTCCAGGGCATAGAGAATAGGCCCTCACACCTAGTTAGGGCAAGCCTGTTTATATTAGCAGCAGGGCTTCCTGCAACCAAGCCTAGGCCACTCTCCTAGGGAGCCTTTGGCCTAGAGGGATTCACCCACAGTCTGAGGTGAAATCCCTTCTTCTTCTTCATACCTCCAGTTCCTCTGGCGGTTCTCTCTCAAAGTGCTACTGTTACACTGTACACTCACATCTCAGGTGTCCAGAGGTTAGACATACCTGGATTATTAGTGATTCTGCAGATCATTCATAATCTGGTGTATATCTGCATTACTGGTGAATCTGCAGATCACCAATAATCAGATTCTCTCTGCGTGTTGACACCAATCTTTACAACATTACTGCAGCAGTCATATATATACATTTTCTCAATTATTACATATAAATATTAATAATCAATACAGTCCTTCTAAAGAAATAAATAATTATTGTTAAATCATTTAATTACAATATAATAGAATTTATTACAGTTAAATGCTGGATTCTGCCAGTGATATTTTGAGCCAGTAAAACATTTTCATAAAATTGTTTTAGTTCTAGAAGATTGTTGACATGTACTTGTTACAAGGCCGTCTCAGCTAGCTGAACATTGATAGCTGATAACACATGATGTTTTGGGAAAAGGCTTCAACAAAATCTAAAACAAAAAGGAGTTTTCCCAATTAAAGATGTTAAAATGGTGATATCTGGCGGTTTAAATTATTAAAGTTATTTCTTCATAAAGGCAAATATATACAAAATTATTTTATATGATTAAATTTTAATGTGCAATTATATCTTATATGATTGTTTTAAGAAGAATTCTATAATAAGCTTTATATTTAAATACGTTTATTAGAAGCCCTGTATGCTTCAATAAGCCTTAAATTGCTGAAGACACTTACAGGGCTGGTTACAGTGTCAGCCTAACCAATCTTCTGTCTGGGAAAGTACAGACACATGCCAAACTAATTAGCAGAAGGACACATTATCAGAAATGAGTCATAAATGACATTGTTTAATGTTTGAAAGTCCCAATGTCTGGGTCAAATAAGTCAAATCAGCAGACAAGATGGCTGGTGACGTCCATTTTTATTTACTGCGTCAAATATGACCTTTTAATCAAATGTCAAAATGTCAAACACTCCAAATGACGTTAATTTTCAGAAATATATGGTAATTAGGGAGTTTATAAACAAATTTGTTATGGTTATTTTAAATGTCAGCTATTTACAGTATTCAAAACAAAGATAGCGAGCTACGCACAGAAGTTTCAGCCAATCAGAACCTGGGATTTAGGGAAAGTCCAGATTAGGCAGCCATATTGCATCCAATCACTATAAAAGTAGGAGCCGAAAGCTCATAGTTTGCACAAGCCTACCAATCTCCTGAGAAGACACACAAGGCAGAAGTTACCTTCCCACACGTGGTTCTAGAAGCTGAAGAGATGATAGAGAAGGGGTAATATGCTTAATATTCTGGTGATTTACTTTATTACTTTTTCAGCATTAAGTTCTGTTAAGATGATAGCAAGAAGTTTTTTTAGAAGCTATTTTTATGCTATTTCTTTAAGAAGATTACTACAAGTTTTACACAGCTACTATATACACAGCTATTAATACAGATGACTACTTGTGATCTTATTCTACATAACACAACTGTTATATTCTTTTTTTTTTTTTAATGTACTTAGAAGATTGATGATCGCTTGGCTATAAAGCCTTGATGAGATGGAATACTGTTAGAAGGAAACACTACTTGAAACTGTTAATATTTTGTATATATGCTGTATGATAAGCAATTACAATTTTTTATATAAAATCATATACTGAGTGCTCTGATTCATTTCAAGGTATACCGTCAATCTATAATTACTGTCATAGAGGGTTCAGACCCCGCTATGCCGGATTTATATTATAGCAACGCTTTAAAGGCTGGTCCTTTACTGAGTTAGCAATCATGAAAAAGGCAAGAACCGCACAGGTTTTTGACAAAGGAAAGGGTACAGAATTAAATTTTCCAGGAAACCTCCAAGAAATTTTTGAGTAACAAGTTTCCTGCAGTCCCCAGTGAAGCAGTCTGCAATGGAAAAGGCTGTGGAGAATCTTTCCCAGAAGGGGGTTGTGGAAGAGATTCCAGTTCAGGAGAGGGGAAGGGGTTTTTACTCCACTCTCTTCCTGGTTCCAAAGCCGAACGGCGATTTTCGCCTAATTATAAATCTACAGTTTTTGAATCTGTTTGTAAAATACAAAAAGTTTTGCATGGAATCAATTACTTCCACAATTCAGCTTCTGGGGAAAGATTACTTCATGGCGTCCATAGACCTTATGGATGCATATTATCATGTACCCATTCTGCCGGCCTACTGGAAATACTTGAGAGCAGCAGTTCGTATTCGATCCCAGGTCCTTAACCTACAGTTCAAAGCACTCCCCTTTGGGATCTTGAGTGCTCCCAGGATCTTTGCAAGGATCATGATAGAAGTTGCAGAACATCTGAGAATGCAGAAGATCATTCTAGTACCTTACCTAGAAGATCTGCTGATCCAAAGATACAAGATCCATCCCATGTTCAAGATCCATCCCAGGTCCTTCAGAACTGCCAGAACCACTTAAATATGGAGAGCATATTTAAGTGGTTCTGAAGGACCTGGGATGGATCTTGAATCTGAAGAAATCCAATCTTACACCAGATCAGAGAAAAACATTTCTGGGGGTGTCACTGGACACAGTAAACCAGATCTCCTGTCTGCCACAAAAGAAAGTAGTCTCTCCTGGGCAAATATTCAGCATGTATTCCAGCTGTAGCCTGGGCTCAGGCAAACTACAGAATCTTTCAACTGAAGATCCTGTTTCAGTGGTCAGGCAGACAGCAGGATCTAGATCAAAAAATCGATTTGTCATATCCAGTGATTCAGTCTCTGAACTGGTGGACTTCAAAAGCTGCAAAGAGGTGTAAGTTGGATCTTGCAAAATGCAGTGATTACGACAGACGCTAGCCTCTGGGAGCACATCTGGATCGAGAATACATCCAAGGCAGGTGGGCTTCAATTGAATAGACCTTCGCATCCAATCACAAAGAGTTATTGGCGATCTGGAAGTCTCTACAGAGATGGGAAAATCTGCTCAAAAACATAATTGTCTACTCAGACAACCAGATGGCAGTAACTCACATAAACAAGCAAGGAGGGACTCACAGTCCTCCGCTAAGATCTCTATCTCTGCAGATTTTCCACTGGGCAGAGAACAAAGTTTTTTTCCTTAAAGTCGGTTCACCTCAAAGGAAAGGACAATGTTCTAGCAGATTGGTTAAGCCACCAGGAGCTAAATCGGAGCAACTGGTGTCTGAACAAAGAGGTCTTTCTGATGATTTCGTTACGGTGGTGCTCTGTTGACCACTCCACTGAGGTGAGGGAACCCTTAGAGTGCAGAGTTTAAGTGCCCACGGGTTTTCACAAGAGCGCCCCGCAAGGGACGATGGACTTTCAGCTGCCTATTGTACACCAGGTTGCACTCCAGAGTTCCCTAACAGTGGATAGTAGAAGAGGGGACACCCTGATGTGGAGGTGAGTCTTGAAAAGTCTCTGAGTAACAGATGACAGTAGACGTAGTAGTTAAACAATCCGGGTCAGGGGCAGGCGGCACAGGTTCAGAGTGTTTAGACAATCCGGGTCAGGGGCAGGCAGCAAGGTGCAGAACGTTAGGGCAATCCGGGTCAGAGGCAGGCAGCAAGGTTCAGAACGTTAGGGCAATCCGGGTCAGAGGCAGGCAGCAAAGGGTCAAAACGGTTAAACAATCCGGGTCGGGGCTGGCAGCAGACAGGGAGATCCAGAAACAAGCCGAGGTCAAACCAGAGGAGTGGAGATCAAGAGTAGTCAGGACAATCCGGGTTAGCAACAGAAGATCAGAAATATCACAACAGGGCTAGCGAACAGACACACTAGGCAGATCAGCGCAGAGTGCTGTGAGCAGCTGCCTTTTATACCACGGGGGGGCGGCTCTGGAATTGGATTTGGCGGCATGCATGCGTCATTACGTACACCTGCCGCCGCGCACGCGTACAACATGCCAGACGCCGCTTCCGCCCACTTCCGCATGCGTCTCCTGGCAACAAAGACCAAACCATCGCCAGGGGCGCATGCGTACATACAGATGCTATCGGCCAGAGCCTTACCTGGAAGTGCAACCCGCGGCAAACTACGGAGCTCCGATTCCCCTGTGGCAATCCGGCCAGGCTGCACGGAGGATCGTTCAAGGACCCACTGACCAGGTGAGATCATTGCCGCATGACCATGACAGATTTGCAGCAAGTGGGGTCTTCCATCCATATACCTGTTTGCTGCATGGAACAATGCACTTCTTCCCAGATTCTGCTCCCTCAATCCTAGAGGCTCTCCGATATGTCTAGATGCATGTCTGCTTCACTGGAGTCTGGAGAGAACATTTGTGCATCTTCCTTTGAAGTTAATCGGCAGTTAATCGGCAGGGTACAAAAAGTGATCAAAGACCAGGCCTCGATCCTTATCGCCCCAGACGGGCCAAGAAGGCCTTGGTATCCTCTGTTGTTCTCCCTAGCAGTAGAGGAACCCATGGTCCTGCCGATCAGGGAAGATCTGCTGTTTCAGGGACAAGTATACCATACCAAACCTCTCTAAATGTTTTATATTGGGTTAGATTCACTTCAGAGCCAGAAATCTCTAATCTATCATAGGCAATGTCCATTTCCCTAACCCACTCTGAAAAATAGGTATGATCTAAGTTCTTCCAATTTTTGGCAATAAGCTTCCTCAGATAAAGAGTGCCCACCTCTTTAAGGAAGGTACACTCTCTACTTTCCTTCTGCTCTGTTATGCCGAAAATTGCATTCATTACTGACAAGTTGAAATTAGGGTCTATCACTTGTTTTTAAAGAAAGGTGAAACCGACGGGCAGCTCCACCACATATGTATTTCTGACCCCCCCTGACCGCCCGCATCTCCAGCAGTCACCGCTCATCCCCGATCTAAACTTACCCACCCGTTCTGGCGTTAAATACCACCTGGCTACCACCTTAAATTGTATCCACTGTATGTCTAAGTCATAGTTTGTCCACACAGCGGACCAAATTCTTGGCCATATTTCTCTCAGAGAAGTTTTTAAATTAAGATCCCATTTTTTACAGTAGGGCGGGAAATCACATTGATTAGTGATTTTTAGACAATCATACAGTGAGGACAATATTTTAGGTGGTCTTTTATTAAGAAGGAGACATTTTTCAAATAGATTTACCACTTTTCTGATGGGCCCATTTTTTTTCCATGTAGCTTTTCACCTGAATAGCCCACCAGGTAGGTTTTACTCGTATTTCCAGTGGCAGCGCCAGGGGGGTGCTCGAGCACCCCCTAAATTTGTCCAAGCACCCCCTGGTGTGAAGTGACTTCAGGCGTCTAAGAGACGCCGAGTCAGTTCACAGCGGCAGCCCAGAGCAGCAGGCAGGGCTACGGTAAGATGGCCGCCCGAAGCCCTGCTCTGCAGACTTGGAGTCTGCAGTGCAGGGCTTTGGGCGGCCATTTTCCCGTAGCCCTGCTCGCCGGGTAATGCAGGCTGCTGCAGGAAGGAAGAGGATCGTGGGAGCTGAGCTGCGCGCCACAAGGAGGTTGGGAGAGGAGGAGGTCGGAACAGGAGGTAGTCTGATTAGGTGAGTAAATGGGTTTTTCTTTTCTTTTTCAGGTGTTGCTGCTGATTGTGGTTAGAACTGCTGAGCATTGTGCATATTGGGGTCAGATCTGCTGAGAGCTTTGTGCATATTGGGGTCAGATCTGCTGAGCATTGTGCATATTGGGGTCAGATCTGCTGAGGATTGTACATATTGGGGTCATATCTGATAAGGATTGTGCATATTGGGGTCATATCTGATAACGATTGTGCATATTGGGGTCATATCTGATAATGGTTGTGCATATTGGGGTCATATCTGATAACGGTTGTGCATATTGGGGTCATATCTGATAACGGTTGTACATATTGGGGTCATATCTGATAACGGTTGTGCATATTGGGGTCATATCTGACAATTGTGCATATTGGGGTCATATCTGATAATGATTGTGCATATTGGGGTCATTGAACGTGTTTTTTGTTCAAATCTGCTCACATTACGTGTATTTTCTTGAGAAAACCTGCACAATTATGTGAATTTTCTGGGGAAAGGGTCACCAAAGCTTGGGCCCTTTGTCTTTGCGTTGCACTTTTAAAGGGAACCCGAGGTGAGAATAATATTGAGGCTGCCATATTTATCACCTTTTAAGTAATACCAGCTGCCTGGCTGCTGTGTTGGTCCTCTGCCTCTAATTTTTTCAACCATAGACCCTGAACAAGCATGCATCAGGTCAGGGGTTTCTGACAATATTGTCAGAACTGACAAGATTAGCTGCATGCTTGTTTCTGGTGTAATTCAGTTCACTACTGCAGCCAATAGATCAGCAGGGCTGCCAGGCAACTAGAATTGTTTAAAAGGAAATAAATATGGCAGCCACCCTATCACTCTCACCCTGGGTTCACGTTAAATTACAGTTAGCCCCGCCCTCATCCGGTCATGACCACACCCATTTTTTCACCGCGGCGCAGGCTGTGGCCACACCCATTTTTTGCCACAGGTCGTCAGCTCCCCCAGAAATTGGTCCAGCACCTGCATAGCACCCCCTAAAAAAAATTCTTGGAGCCGCCACTGCGTATTTCTTCCATTAACCCAGTGATCCCTAGATCTCTATCTCCAAAAATATGTATTAGGCGTGTATCCCTATTCAATCCATTTTTGGAGAACCATGATGCCGAAGACGCGGGTGGGAACCCTGGATTATGATTTAATGAAGTGATGGGTGAAATGCCTCCCCCCGTCTGCCATTTTTTCATTTGAGTATACAGACTTCCCAGAGTGGGTTTTATTAAGGGGTGAGAAAAACTGGTTTCTACCTTGCTTCATGCAAGGAAAGCTGCCACTTCCACTATCTATCTTAGAATTTGGAAAGTGTTTTGTGAGTTTAATAAAGACACTCCAGAAAATAAGGTGTAGTTAGCAGCCCTGGGTGCATACTTTGATTTTCCTTTTACCTCAAATTCCTTGATTAAAAGGTGGTTAAAAGAAAAACCGTGGTGAACAAACCGACTGTTGCGCCTTGGGACTTGAACTTAGTCCTAAACTCTCTTATCGCATTCCCCTCCATTAGGGACTTAACACTGAAAACATGTTTGCTTGTAGCAGTTACTACAGCCAGGTGAGCCTGTTTTTCACCTGTTTCGGTTGGTGTGTGACAGCACTCGGATAGTGGGGGGACACACTACTCACAGGTGTGGTGGTGGTCGCAAATTTTTTTTTAGCTGGATTACGCTATTTCTACCCTTTTTGTGTCTTGCTGAGCCATATTTAGGGAAGACTGCTAACTACAAGACAAGACAAGACAAGACAAATAACATTTATATTGCGCTTTTCTCCTTGCGGACTCAAAGCGCCAGAGCAGAGCAGCAGCCACTAGGGCGTGCTCTATTGGCAGTAGGAGTGTAAGGGAGACTTGCCAAAGGTCTCCTACTGAATTAGTGCTGGCTTACTGAACAGGCAGAGCCGAGATTCGAACCCAGGTCTCCTGTGTCAGAGGCAGAGCCCTTAACCATTACACCATCAGCCAACTACAAGGAGATACAATTGGAGATTCATGCTGCATTACTGTGCCTGATATGCTAATCTGTCATTAAATCAGCCATCACTGTTGGTGAGCGTACTTGCATATACTTATTATGATCATTATAGAACTGTGGAAGAGATCACCCATACTGGATTGGACTCTGTATATGGACTCATTGTTCTGGCATATGATATTGGTTCTATTGTGTTTATTTTAGTACTGTATCTATACAATCTTAAGTGTTAGCGCAGTGCACGCCACACACACTGTTTACTAGGGTATTGATACCCCCCATAGTGCATAGCAATCCACCTTGTTGTAGCTTAGGTGTTACTCAGAGAGGAGCGCAGCAACCACGTTCTACATAAGCAATAATTATACTTTACCGGTAATTGGATTTCTGCATTGCCTCCACGAAGGGGGAACTTACCCACTCAAATCTAACGGTAGGTCTCCTACTGAGTCTAGGTAATAGTCAATGCACTGAGGCTAGGTAGGAGGATGTAGCTATTTCATTGTATCTTGTGCTTTCTGTCCCCTAGGCAGGCGGACAATCTCCTTGTTCTACCCTTCGTGGAGGCTACGCAGAAATCCAATTATCAGTAAGTGTAATTATTGGCTTTAGTAGGCTGGCCATTCAGAGGTTCCCTTTAAGAGGCATTTCTAGAAGCACAAAACTGAAGCTTTTAGCAGAATGTTTTGCTTGAAGAAGGCCAGAGAGCAATTTGTCAGTTCAAATGTGCTGACATCTAGGCGGTAGCAGGGTAAACATAGTGTTTTCATACTTCCTAAAGGTAAACAATTGCCAGTGAACATAAAACAATTTCATTCCTGGTATTTAGGGTACAAGCCGCTGGAAGCTCCAATTCTGGTATAGCACACGGGACACGCGCAGTAAAGACTGTGGGTGTCACTCCATCACATACTTCGACCACCCAATGGCAGGCATAGCATGTGAGGGACAGCAGACTCCAACCCCTAGGGGTGGGTTTCCGAGTTGATCCTTGACCCACTGTTTATAAGGAACAACCAGTCCGGAGGGTCTTCACTTTGCTTTAATCTCTTACACTACATCTTAGCTTTAGTTCACTTTGTACATATGCTGCATTGGTCTTATGGTAACGTAACAGAGACAGTTCTTCAGATGAACCTAAAGAAGGTGCTATACCTGGTTTAAGTGGCCATGGAATGCAAGATATAACTTCAGATTCCTGCTTTGCTGAGGCACCTTTAAAGAAGTAGGTCTGCATTCCATTTCTGCTGTATACCTGTATTGCCAAATAAATCCACTTAGATGATTTGAAGACATCTGTGAGTTCCCTCCATTGCCTGCTGCTGTGACAAATGTCACGTTATGGCAGTTCCTGCCATATGGTGCTGAAAGAAGGTGTAGTAATCCATAGCAACCACCAATTACATTTTGACAATGCTCTAGCTATACTTAGCATAGCTAGAGCTCCGTCCCTGCAGGGCTTCCGCCCACCACACCTATCGCACTCACCCACGCTGGCACCTTGGAGCATCCACAGCACCCTGATATCAGTGTGCACCCAGGGTGCCAGCGTGGGTGGGTGCGATAGGCGCAGTGGGTGGGAGGAGAGTGGGATCCCTGAAAGGGACTGAGCCATCACCACAGATAACATGAAATGCATTTAGAGCCAGTGGTATGCAGGATAGAGCATGTGGCTGTCAGGAAGATTAGAGGAGACCTGAAGCAGCACTGGAGCAGGTAAATATAAAACTGCTCCACTGCTCTACTCTGCAGGAGGGGGAAGAGCGGGCCCCCCATGGTCATTATAGTTATGCCGCTTAATTTGAGACTGTTCAATAAATGTTAAATTTTAATTAACAATTTGGCCTGGGACCAGGGCCGGAGCTATCATAGGAAAAAATGGGCAATTGTCCCAGGGCCCCAGAGCCTGTAGGGGCCCCCAAGTTGTCCCTCCCCCATCTTAACTGTTGCTCCCCAGGGACTCTGCAGAGTCTGTTAAGTTGGGAGGTGACTGGGAGAGGGTCAGCAGCCAGCTCAGGGGCCCAGGAGGGAAGTTTGGCTGCAACAAAGGGCCTCTAATGATGCTTTTTGGTTGGGGGGGTGTCTGTTGGGGGCCCCAAGGCTAATTTTGCCCTAGGGCCCAATTGTTATTTGAACCGGCCCTGCCTGGGACTTGTCTATGTTTTAGATTTTGGCACCTTATGTGATTGAGTTTGACACCCTTGCTCTAGATTCATCTCTGGCTCGGTGGCCTGAGGAAGTGGGTGTTAGACCCACAAAACGCATTGCCTGTGTATAATTAAACTTCATATGTGTATGAATGTTTCATTATTGAGGTAAGGCACCTCTCCCTTTATACGTTTAGCTGTTTTTAACACAGTTTTATCTATTATTGGGCGCTTCTTCTGCCCTTTGAATGGCGGAGAGGGTTAACTAGCAGCAATGACGGTGCGAAGGGGTAAAGAGCAGAGACCACATCGGGAAGGGGAGACAACCAGCAAGCACTTGAGTATTTAAGTGTTTTATTAATACTGCTTTATATTTTTTCTATTCTAAATACAGGCATTTTCTATGCCCAGGAACAGCTGTCCACACTGTTTGATTTTGTTTGCAAGCATCTGCAGAATGACTGGATTCCTTATGAACTTATTGGACCTTGTGGCCAGAAGTTAGAAGATGAAAAAATGTCATTCCGTGATTGTGGGTTGGTAAGTGAATTACTCAAATGTTGATCCATACTTAAGATTGCTATTGGTTTGCGGAGTTGAATTTTTTTTTTCCCTTGTCCACAAATGTTTGCATTTTTATGGATGATTCAAATGTTCACTGACTGGGAAAAAAGTTGTACCCCTATCTGGCTAAAGGGGAATTTCACTCAATGCCTTTGTTTTTAGTTGTGCAGGTATGCAGCTTATTCCATGAAGATGTGTACTGCATCTAATAAACAAGACAAAAGAGGAGGGTCATGGAATCAGAATCAGAAAAACTTTATTCGCCAAGTGCGACCATGTCACACCCGGAATTGCTTGTGGTTACATGGGATAAGACAAAGGAAGCAGTAAACAGACATACAAGCAAGCAAGCAAGCATCAATACATTGCAGATGAATACAGACATAGTGGTGATATCATTGCACAAAACTGGGCACAGGGGCTGGACCGTGTCCTTAGGTGCTCACATATGGGAGGGTGAGTGAGTTCAAGAGAAGGACCACCTGGGGGAAGAAAGAGTTCCTCTTGCTTTGTTGTTCTGGTGAAAATGGTCCTGAGGCGGCCGCCAGAGGGGAGATGGTTGAAGTAGCGACAGCCGGGGTGTGAGGGGTCGTTCCATATCCTGTATACCCTACCCTTCAAGCGGTTGGTGTGTAGGAGGTCCAAAGGTGGCAGAGGTGACCCAATGATTCTCTTCGCAGTGTTGATGACTCTTTAAAGTTTCAACCGGTCACTTGCAGGAGTGCAGACGACAATGGAGGAGCAGAGAATGGACTCCATAGTGGCAGTGTAGAAACAGGTCAACAAATCCCGCGGCATGCTAAACTTCCTCAGCTAAAAAGTTAATACAGAGGATGGCGCTACAAACAGGCAGAGCCGAGACTCGAACACTGGTTGCCTGTGTCAAAGGCAGAGCCCTCAACCACTACACTATCAAGCCACCATTGGCTGGACTATTCCGGGATGTATAGTTATTATGCACACAATCCAATATATATATGAAAGGATAACGTCAGTTTTTCTAGGTATATAAATTTGTTTATTAAAAGTACAATTTCACATAAATATTAAGGTCTGATAAAAATGCCAGGCTTTCTCACAATTAAAACAATGGTCATCTGAATATTTCAAACCAACAACATTCACTCACATATTTCATACTATTATTAGGTATGCACTCTCCTATGCCATGTTCTCACATGCATAAATCACTCACAGCTTGCACACAATGGAGCCACCTGATCCAAAAGAGACAACCAGTGTTCGAGTCTCGGCTCTGTCTGTTTGTAGCGCCATCCTCTGTATTAACTTTTTTGCTCCAAGTATTGGTAGGGGAAAGGGGATACCCCAAACCTTGAGGAATAGGCAGCTCTAAATTAATATAGCAGCGCCCTTCAATTAACTCGTTTGGCTCTTTTCGAATACTAAAAACCCCTTTTGAAGTATGGCAGCAGCACAGAAATCCAGCATCTGGGATTTCAGGAACAAACAACAGGAGAGAATTAACTCCTTTTTCAGAAATACAGAATATGAGGAAAGACAAGGCCTTTATTGGGAGGATGCAATGTATAATATGCGAGATTTGGAAAAAATGTTATTTAAAGAGACAAAAAGTAAATGGGAGGTGGCAACTTTAGATCAGTACATTTTTTTTGGATATATCCCCAGTTGGCCTCACCATATATAAACAATTAGCGGAAGATCTGATAACACCTGAGGTACAGGAGGAATGGGACAAAATGTTCCACGACTTCTCTCTTCAGGTGGTGTCCTTCATAAGAGACACGAGGAGAAATCAATGCTGGAAATTGGATGAGGAGATAAGATCGATGAAAAAAGAAATAGAACCCTTCAATAATATTCCAGAATATCTTAGTATGGAGAGAAACATTCAAAAGAGACTAGAGAGCTTAGAAATAGACATAATAGAAAAAAAGAAGAAAAAGTTTCTACGTGACTCAATACCTCTCCATATCCGCGAATCCGAAAATAGGGATTCAGGAAAAGAGGATTATGAATGGAGTGTGTATGAGGGATCACTGGAGACTATAGACAAGATAGAAATAGAGGAGGAACAAAGTGAGGAGGAGGAAGTTGAGGATGAAGTATGGACATGGGAGGACCTCAATGATGATAATCAAGTTGGTGAGTATACATCCTCCACCAGTAAGGAGTGTACAGGAACTCACCAGAATATGAGAAATACAGTGGAACCAGAAATAAGGTTAAATGAGGAAGCTAGCGGAAGGGTGGAGGAACCAGTGGTAAGACCTAAACAAACACTCCCTAATAGGGAATTAAAAGAGAAGAGTTGGACAGTTGTTAAAGGTGGGAAAAGAAAGGGGAATGGGATAAAACCCAAACCCATGATGGCAGAGAAGTCCAATAAGAATAATATTAGAAATTACGATGGTAAGTATAATACACGGAGTAGGACCAAATTAAAGGGGGGATATAATAATAAGGAAATCCCAACCTACAATCGATACTCGCCCCTAAATGACAACCATGAGCTCCCAAGGGAACTGTACCAGAATGACAACTATGGTAGACAAACAAAGAATCGAGAAAAACACCAGAAAGGACCCAATACCCTTGACCACTATTCTTTAGCAAGGGGTCGAGAAAACAGGAGGGGAGGAGGACTAGATATAGAAAGAGGGGCTGTAGGGGGGGGGGGGGGTAAGAGATTATATACAAAATAAAAAATAAAAAAAGCAGATGACAACTAAATGAACAATAAAACAGATAAGGAGAGGGGAATATTTAATCTGAGCAAGGTTGATTTGAAAGAGACGGAAAAACAAATTTTGGAAAAAGGCCTCAAGTTTGCTCCAACTTGCAAACTAAATAAATTTGAAACTTATGTAGATATAAGAAAATACACAAGGAAATTATGCTTAAAAAAATACTTTCAGAGGAACCCGGTTGTTCGTAAGGAGCCAAATGATAATTTTGTCCACACCTCCTTAAAGAAGCCATCTACCTTTTATCCAATTAATGAAAGAAGTAAGGAAATTCAGATCTTTGAAGACTATGTAGAAAAAGACCTAAGAAAGATTAAATCCAGATCAACCTTTCTTGATAATTTAAAACCCCATGAGAGAAAAGCATTAAGAGACCTACAGGAAAACAATGAAGTTATCATTCGACCGGCTGACAAAGGGGGGGGGGGGGGGTGTTGTGGTGCAAGATAGGGCTGACTATGAAAAAGAAGCCTTACGACTCCTGAATGACCCCAAAACATATCAAAAATTAAGACGGGACCCCGGAAAGATGTTTGGGGAGGAATTAAACAGTCTATTGAAGACAGCCTTTGACAGGGGCATGCTGAACAAAAAAGAGTATGTCTATGTGAACATTCAACACCCAAGGGTGGCCAGGTTTTACCACCTCCCTAAAATACATAAGAGTCTTTCTGATCCTCCAGGAAGGCCAATTATTTCAGGGATTGGATCATCCACATCCAATCTCTCGGGATATGTGGACTCCTTCCTTCAAAGGTATGTCCGTGATACCCCTGCCTTCCTGGAGGACAGTAGACACATCTTGAACCTTCTGGGGGCTCTTGATTGGGGAGAGGGGTGGATACTGGCCACCTTGGATGTAACATCGTTATATACGATTATTGAGCATGACAGAGGAATAGAGGCTATTGAATATTTCTTAGAATGTGATGACTCATTACAGATGGACCAGAAAAAATTTATCAGGGACGCAATCCTGTATATTCTCACACACAACTTCTTCCATTATGGGGGAGAGTGTTACCTCCAGACGAGCGGGACAGCGATGGGGACCAGGTTCGCGCCTGGCTATGCCAACCTCTTTATGGCGCACTGGGAAGATACCCATGTGTATGGACCTGAGGGGCCGGGCGCGGACCTGGTCCTATGGAAAAGATTTATAGACGATGTCCTGCTCGTCGGGGGGGGGGGGGGGGGGGGGCACAGAGGAAGCCCTGTTGGAGTTTCTGAGAAAAATAGATAATAATGATTTGGGATTGAAATTCACGGCGGATGTAAGTAAAGAAAAAATAAACTTTTTGGATATAGCTGTTTACATAGAGGATGGGCGTGTGAAAACCAAAACCTATAAAAAATCTACAGACGTAAACGGCTATATCCTGGCTAATAGCTGCCACCTGCCAGCATGGCTTGAGAATATTCCCAAAGGCCAGTTTATGAGACTAAAAAGGAACTGTACTGAGGAGAGTGAGTATAAGAAAGAAATGCAGGAGATGGCAGAACAGTTCGAGGAGAAAGGATATGGGAAGAATATAATTGAGAAGGCCATGAGGGAGGTTGAAGGAATGTAAAGAAAGGACTTACTGGAGAAGAAACAGAGAAAGATAGAGGATAATTTCTCAATGAGATTAAGTTTGAGATATAACGCCCAGGTGGGGCTAGTAAAGAAAATTATTAAAAAACACTGGGAGGTATTGAGGGGGGACAAAGTGCTTAAAGAGATACTCCCAGAGCACCCCTCCTTTATTCACAGAAAAGTGGGGAATATTGGTTTAAAAATTGCAACAGCTAGGGATGAGGAATATAGACTGGAGAGGAGGTTGGGGGAGGGTTTTATCAGATGTGGAAGGTGCCATAACTGTCAGAGAACTAGGGGATATAGTAAAATCACACAGGTGACTGAAGGGAGAGAAGTATATAAAATCAGAGAATTGATAACGTGTGACACTAAGGGTGTCATTTATTGCATTATATGCCCATGCGGCAGGAGGTATGTAGGCCGCACCAAGAGGGAACTCCATAGGCGAATAGGTGAGCATTTAAACAACATCCTAAAGGGGTGGGAGGAACACCCCCTCTCAAAACATTTTAAACAGAAGCATGGAAGTAAAATAAACGATGTTGTATACTTTGGCTTGGAGATTGTTGGGAGGGACCTGAGAGGTGGCAACTACATAGCGAAAATGTCTAGGAAGGAAAGTCAGTGGATTTTTAATTTAAATACTATGACACCAAGGGGTTTAAATGAGGAATGGGAAATGTTTAGCTTTTTAACATAGTATGGATGGGAACCACCTGATCAATGGAGCACCTGTATCCCTAAGCAGTGTAACTCTGCAGAAATTTGGAGGAGGTTAATTATTATTGACAACTGATTCAACAACATACAGAATTGCTATGGAACATAAAGATAATATCAACTATAACAAAAAGGACAGTTCCCCTTTAAGAGGAGACAGCAGGCTAAGGGCTGGACTTGTATATAAAACAGGAAGTGGAAAATGGCTGGTGACCCTGATCCTGAGGAAGATAGCCGTCAGCCATTGAAACATGTCGATCTAAAAGGAGTTTTGAGCAAGCTGATAGAGAAGCTACCAGTGTGGACACTCTTGCATTATCCACGGGCTGCTAAAACGAGCCTGGAGACTGACAGCCGCGTTGGAAAGCAAGGTGGAACGCAATAAACTCCAGGGGGAAGTGACGTCACTCCCAGTCAACCACTTGCCCGGAAGCTGTAGGCAGAGCTGATTTCACCGCTACTGTACTGCTGGAACTACGTGGATACAGTTACGCATAGGAAGCGGACGTACTGCACTCTGAGTGGGGGACTTATTGCGAGGCTACCGGCCGGAGCCCGCATGGAGAGAATCAATAACTGTTATAAGACGCGTGAGTAACCTTATGAGAAACGCGATTAAGCACTACTATTGCAAGCACTCCTAACAAAAGCTATTTGGCAGCTCTATTAGAGTGGCAGACTATAGTGTTACAGCAGACTATAGTGCTACACAGAACTTGTGGGGGCAATTTTTGAACAGAAGAGATCTATATTTGTATACATTTTTTTATTTAGGTTATTTTTTTATCATTTTTTGTCTCTTTTGGATCAGGTGGCTCCACTATTAGGGAGTGTTTGTTTAGGTCTTACCACTGGTTCCTCCACCCTTCCGCTAGCTTCCTCATTTAACCTTATTTCTGGTTCCACTGTATTTCTCATATTCTGGTGAGTTCCTGTACACTCCTTACTGGTGGAGGATGTATACTCACCAACTTGATTATCATCATTGAGGTCCTCCCATGTCCATTCTTCATCCTCAACTTCCACCTCCTCACTTTGTTCCTCCTCTATTTCTATCTTGTCTATAGTCTCCAGTGATCCCTCATACACACTCCATTCATAATCCTCTTTTCCTGAATCCCTATTTTCGGATTCGCGGATATGGAGAGGTATTGAGTCACGTAGAAACTTTTTCTTCTTTTTTTCTATTATGTCTATTTCTAAGCTCTCTAGTCTCTTTTGAATGTTTCTCTCCATACTAAGATATTCTGGAATATTATTGAAGGGTTCTATTTCTTTTTTCATCGATCTTATCTCCTCGTCCAATTTCCAGCATTGATTTCTCCTCATGTCTCTTATGAAGGACACCACCTGAAGAGAGAAGTCGTGGAACATTTTGTCCCATTCCTCCTGTACCTCAGGTGTTATCAGATCTTCCGCTAATTGTTTATATATGGTGAGGCCAACTGGGGATATATCCCAAAAAATGTACTGATCTAAAGTTGCCACCTCCCATTTACTTTTTGTCTCTTTAACCTGCCTGGCGTTCCCATTCCTCCTGTACCTCAGGTGTTATCAGATCTTCCGCTAATTGTTTATATATGGTGAGGCCAACTGGGGATATATCCCAAAAAATGTACTGATCTAAAGTTGCCACCTCCCATTTACTTTTTGTCTCTTTAACCTGCCTGGCGTTCTATTAAGATCGCCAGGGAGGCTGCGGGAGGGTTTTTTTTTAATAAAAAAAAAACTATTTCATGCAGCCAACTGAAAGTTGGCTGCATGAAAGCCCACTAGAGGGCGCTCCGGAGGCGATCTTCTGATCGCCTCCGGCGGCCAGAAATAACACGGAAGGCTGCAATGAGCGGCCTTCCGTGTTTCGCTTACCTCGTCGCCATGGCGACGAGCGGAGTGACGTCATGGACGTCAGCCGACGTCCTGACGTCAGCCGCCTCCGATCCAGCCCTTAGCGCTGGCCGGAACTTTTTGTTCCGGCTACGCTGGGCTCAGGCGGCTGGGGGGACCCTCTTTCGCCGCTGCATGCGGCGGATCGCCGCACTGCAGCAGCGATCAGGCAGCACACGCGGCTGGCAAAGTGCCGGCTGCGTGTGCTGCTTTTTATTTGAGCCAAATCGGCCCAGCAGGGCCTGAGCGGCAGGCTCCGGCGGTACTGGACGAGCTGAGCTCGTCCAGACCGCTCAGCTGGTTAAATAACATGTTTTCCAAATCTCGCATATTATACATTGCATCCTCCCAATAAAGGCCTTGTCTTTCCTCATATTCTGTATTTCTGAAAAAGGAGTTAATTCTCTCCTGTTGTTTGTTCCTGAAATCCCAGATGCTGGATTTCTGTGCTGCTGCCATACTTCAAAAGGGGTTTTTAGTATTCGAAAAGAGCCAAACGAATTAATTGAAGAGCGCTGCTATATTAATTTAGAGCTGCCTATTCCTCAAGGTCTGGGGTATCCCCTTCCCCCTACCAATACTTGGAGCAAAAAAGTTAATACAGAGGATGGCGCTACAAACAGGCAGAGCCGAGACTCGAACACTGGTTGCCTCTTTTGGATCAGGTGGCTCCATTGTGTGCAAGCTGTGAGTGATTTATGCATGTGAGAACACGGCATAGGAGAGTGCATACCTAATAATAGTATGAAATATGTGAGTGAATGTTGTTGGTTTGAAATATTCAGATGACCATTGTTTTAACCACCCTGGCGTTCTGATTAAATCGCCAGGGTGGCTGCGGGAGGGTTTTTTTTAAATTAAAAAAAAACTATTTCATGCAGCCAACTGAAAGTTGGCTGCATGAAAGCCCACTAGAGGGCGCTCCGGAGGCGTTCTTCCGATCGCCTCCGGCGCCCAGAATAAACAAGGAAGGCCGCAATGAGCGGCCTTCCTTGTTTTGCTTACATCGTCGCCATAGCGACGAGCGGAGTGACGTCATCGACGTCAGCCGACGTCCTGACGTCAGCCGCCTCCGATCCAGCCCTTAGCGCTGGCCGGAACTTTTTGTTCCGGCTACGCTGGGCTCAGGCGGCTGGGGGGACCCTCTTTCGCCGCTGCTCGCGGCGGATCGCCGCAGAGCGGCGGCGATCAGGCAGCACACGCGGCTGGCAAAGTGCCGGCTGCGTGTGCTGCTTTTTATTTGACGAAAATCGGCCCAGCAGGGCCTGAGCGGCAGCCTCTGGCGGTGTTGGACGAGCTGAGCTCGTCCAGACCGCTCAGCAGGTTAATTGTGAGAAAGCCTGGCATTTTTATCAGACCTTAACCTCCTTGGCGGTCTGATTCTTTCCAGATTTTAGGGTCTAAAAGCGGTGCAATTTTTTTTCCACTCTTTCAGACCCTAAAACCTGAAAAAAATCATTCTGGCAGGGAGATCTGCAGCAAAATAAAAAAAAAATTTACCTTTCTGGGCTCCTGTGCTGCAGTTTTCTCTTTGCCCACAAGATGGCGCTAATATACATATAAACGAACTTCTCTATATTTCTCTAATATAGAGAAGTTTGTTTTCAATATTAGCCCCGCCCCCGATGACGTCACGCTGCCACCACCGCTCTGCTGCCACCACCACGGCTCCGCTGCTCCAACTGGCTGCCGGGTCCCCGGAAGAATAGCGGGGACATGGGGGATCCCGGCGGCCAGGGAAAGACCCCACACTGCCGGGGAGAGAGGCTGGAGTCCCGCTGCGCAGCGAGATCGCGCGCGGGACTCCACAACTAGAGGTAAAGCTCTGCACTCCCTACCCCGACCTGAGCTCGGGATCACCGCTAACAGCTTCTTTTTTCTACCCCGAGCTCAGGTCGGGAAAACCGGCAAGGAGGTTAATATTTATGAGAAATTGTACTTTTAATAAACAAATTTATATACCTAGAAAAACTGACGTTATCCTTTCATATATATATTGGATTGTGTGCATAATAACTATACATCCCGGAATAGTCCAGCCAGTGGTGGCTGGATAGTGTAGTGGTTGAGGGCTCTGCCTTTGACACAGGCAACCAGTGTTTGAGTCTCGGCTCTGCCTGTTTGTAGCGCCATCCTCTGTATTAACTTTTTTGCTCCAAGTATTGGTAGGGGGAAGGGGATACCCCAGACCTTGAGGAATAGGCAGCTCTAAATTAATATAGCAGCGCCCTTCAATTAACTCGTTAAACTTCCTCAGCTGTCTCAGAAAGAACAGTCTCTTCTGAGCCTTCCTCTGGATTAAACTAGTGTTCTCCCCCCACTGAAGGTCGTGTGTGATGGTAGTGTCCAAGCACCATACACTTGACACTCTGGGGACCTCACCGCCCTCTGAGGATGGGGGCGGGAAGAAAAGGGTGCTTCCTGAAGTCCATGACCATTTCCACTGGTTTGCCTGCATTAAGAACAAGTTTGTTGTCTGAGCACCAGTCGCAAATGCGTTCAATCTCATTGCGGTAAGCCTGTTCGCCGTCTCTGCTGATGAGACCAAGGATGGTGGTGTCATCTGCGAACTTGATGACTTTAACAGAGTTGGTGGATGAGAGGCAGCTGTTCGTGTACAGGGAAAACAGGAAAGGGGACAGAACGCACCCTTGCAGGGCACCTGAGTTGGTTATTCTTTCCTGGGAGGAGCAGCTGCCAAGCTTGACAAGTTGTGACCTGTTAGTAAGGAAGTCCCTGATCCATGCACAAAGAGTGGGGTTGAGACCGAGTTGTGCAAGTTTTGTGTGCAGAATGTACGGGCAGATAGTATTAAATGCGGAACTGAAGTTGAGGAAGAGCATTCTGGCTAGACTACAGTTGATAGCATCCTCAATGGACCTGTAAGCCCTGTATGCGAATTTGAGAGGGTCCAGGAAAGGGTCTGTAGCGCTCTTCAGGTGGATGAGGACCAGCCTTTCCAAAAGTTTCATGATGGTTGAGTTTAGGGCAACGGGCCTGTAGTTATTGAGGTCAGTCTTCCCTGTGTATAAAATTTGCTACGTTCAGAATGTCTGAGGGGACCCCAGTCTTCTCCAGCTGCCTTCAGTATTAGTGTCCTGGGCTAAGTATCTCCTTTTTTTTCACTCTCACTCTTTGCTCTTCATGCACTTTATTTTATAGGCTGCTCCTGTCATTATATTTATGCAGTCCGTTTTTGTTCAGTTTTACATGTTTGTTTTGCACTTAGGCACCTTGTTTTATGAATCAATTATCACTAAGCACTTTATATAGGTACTGAACCCGGGTTCTACCACTGGTGGGCTCTCATTTGTAGCCCACCAGGTTGGCATATTTTCATAGGAATTATTCCGTTTATTTACATGTGTGCGCATTGATAAGCATATGTTTAGAGTATATGAATTATTGCAGCTGGTGCTTTAGGACTATGTGGTCTTTTTTAATTGGTTTTATACATATTTGAACTTCCCATTATGTCATTTATTACTACATGAAGTTTTTGAAATAAAATTGTTATATTTTGAATTTATTCTGAGTGGTGCTGTGTATATGGGCTTTCTTTCTCTACAATTATTGTTCGAAAAACCCTTACAAGGCATGGTCTAATTAGCCCCAAAAGGGAAAAATTCCTTCTCGACTCCAGATGGCAATCAGATAAAATCCCTGGATCAACGACATTGGGCATTGCCTAGTAATTGTAGCCATGGATGTTTTTCAATGCAAGGAAAGCATCTAAGCACCCTTTTAAATGCAGTTATAGAATTTGCCATAACTACTTCCTGTGGCAATGCATTTCCTGCGTAATATGTTAGCGCTTTATAAATACAATAAATAATAATACATAATAATAATAATTCCACATCTTAATCATTCTTACTGTAAAGAACCATTTCCTAAATAAATGTCTCTTTTCCTGTATTCGCAGATCATGTCCTCTAGACCTTTGAGAAGGCATATGGACAAAAAGCTCATCCGCCAAGCTTTTATATTGCCCTCTGATGTAATTATACATGTTAATTAGATCTCCTCTAAGGCGTCTTTTCTCTAGACTAAATAAACCCAGTTTATCTAACCTTTCTTGGTGAGACCTTCCATCCCACGTATCAATTTTGTTGCTCGTCTCTGCACCTGCTCTAAAACTGCAATATCTTTCCTGTAATGTGGTGCCCAGAACTGAATTCCATATTCCAGATGTGGCCTTACTAGAGAGTTAAACAGGGGCAATATTATGCTAGCATCTCAAGTTTTTATTTCCCTTTTAATGCATCTGTGACAATCCAGCCCCCGGAGATCCCGTCGAGATCTGCTCCCGTTAGCGTACGCAGGAAGTACGGGCGCAAACGGACAACGAGACCGGTTGCTGGATCGTCAGAGGGAAGAAGAAAGAAAAGGAGACACAGCGTGCCAATCCCGTCTAATCTGCTCCTGTTAGCATACGCAGGAAGTACAGTGAACAGACTGACCATAAAGATTGGTCGCGCAACTGCCGACAATATGTAATGGGACAAACATTCACCAATCCCGTATTACTAGGCCACTGTTGCCATGCAGGTCTCATGCACTGGAGACTGCTGTAGGCAAATTCACTGTGTGCGTAGTAAACGGTTAAGATTGGTTGGAGGTGCCCATACATGTACAATTCTGATTGTATATACAATCAGTAAACTAAAAAATATCGTTTTCGCGCTGGAAATTGGGTAAATACACTGCCACCACTCTCTCACGTTCTGTAGGGAGAAAAGAGACTCCCGCTATCATAATACGGTAGCCAGCCCAATCACGTTCAACACGCTCCAGTCACCGTTCGGGGAATAGTCACTTCCGACAGCTTAAAGACTGTGAGCAATGTGACGTTAAAGAAAGTTTACTGGGTCCCTATATGATGCAATCTCGAATTGTATTTACAATCGAGAAACGAAAGTTATCGATTTCACACAGGAAATCTGGTACTAGCTAATCCTAAAAGGAAGAAACTGTTATTTACAACCTAGCTAGCAAATCAACAATTTATAAGCAAATCATAAAACAATGCGGTAGTATGACTGACTCTTCAGAGGGCAGATTCGTTATAGCAGCAATCAGATGACCAGAAAAGGCACACGACTGAACGATAAAAATCGCTAGTTTATTTCTAAACTACATACACACAGCTTATTTTAGAACAGATTGATTTGGCAGAGAGAAGAGAAGAAAAGAAACCGAATGTCCGAATATACAGTTCAAATACCGTTATTGGTAGTTCACGCGGCAATCGCAAGTCTTTGGCGTAAAGTCCCAAAATGGCGGTTGCCATGCGGCCAACAAGCCTTGGTTAGAAATGGTTCCAAGATGGAGGTTTTGGCCCGTGTCCTTGCGGGCTGCCAGGATGTTACTAGGCATCAGATTGAAGGTAAAGGACTCAGAGCTTTCTGGGGTCTCTGTGGTTATAGCCCCCACTCCAGCAAGGAGGGGTTAGGGGGCGTGGATCACACACCTCTTTGGAACAGGAGATCTTCCCGACCCTTGCATGAACACAAAATATACCTGACTCATGATAAGTGTGCTCATCTGCAAACCATACAAGTTATGTTAAATCTAGTAACATTTTTAGGTTTGTCAGAAATTATCAAGAACGTTGATACCAAACTTGGGGGGTCAGACCCTTGGGGTATTAGAGGGTTACTTTAAAACAATCTTACGCTAGATCTGGCTGTCCGATTGGTCCGTAAACCTGTCAGAACCAGCGCCCTGTGGAATCCCACAACCTGTGCAGATTTCATGGGCAGGGAGATCTGCTATGCCAGGAATTATGAAGGAAATATGAAGAACATATGAATATTGGGATTCCTGAGGTCACAGCAGATTTTCCTAAGGTCAGAAGTCTTTTGAAGCTCAGGCTGCAGCCTAGGTGTCAGATCTCCTGCTGAGACTGGGGCCGATCAGACTGGAGAAAGCTGCAATTTATGAGCTTCTGTCACTGATATCTACCCGTCATCTGATGGATGAGCTTATAAACTCTCTAGGGGGCCACATAAGGCCAGGAAACACCCGGTCCCATGTAGGTGCAAGGTTTTGTAATTAGAAGCTACCAAAGTGCCAGGGTTTTTAGCAGCCAGAGAGTAAGAGAAAAAATAAGGGGATTTTAAACCAACAACTGTCAGTTTGGTTGGTTTGCGAAGAACTGGCGTTCGTAACTCCATGACGCATTCGATACGTCATATCGACGGCGTCACAGCATCCCAACACTTTTTTAGCTTTAGCTGCAGCTGCTTGGCATTGAGTATGATTACCGTATATACTCGGATATAAGTTGACCTCATGTATAAGTCAACACCATTATTTGACCCTCTTAAGTCTATCCAGCAAAGTTAATGGCTGCACTTGGGGACCAGAAGGGGTTAATGGCTGCACTGCATACAGTATTGTAGCCATCAACCCCTCCTGGCACCCAAGTGCAGCATAAACTCCTCCAGGCCCCTGCATCCCCCTGCTCCCCTTATCATTGTGGCTTACCATGTCCCCAAATATCTGTTTTCCCTTTTCAAGCAGACCTGAACTCAGAACATCCTCTCTGCAGTGTTTCTACTTCCTGCTTCATGGAAGCAGACATAGGGCCTGATTCACAAAGCGGTGCTAACAGTTAGCACCTTGGTGAAAAGCCCTTTATCACGCCTAAACTTAGTTTAGGCGTGATCTGAAGGAATTCGCGCGAACTCCCGCGCGCAAAGTTTTGCGCGCGTAGCGTGCTTCGCGCGAAGTGCCCATTAAGCCCTATGGGACTTTGCGCGCGTACGTGCGGAAACTTTGCGCGAGTTAGAGCACAAAGCGGTGATAACTTTGCTGGTGCAAAGGTTATCACGCCTAAAGTCTTTTAGGCGTGATAACTGAGTTATCACCGCTTTGTGAATCGAGCCCATAGTGTTAACCTACTGTGCTTTCAAATGTGCTTATCTGCCATCTCTGCCATGGTAGTCAGGTGACACGGGGGAAAGATCAACTTATGAATAGACACAAATGAGGGGTAATTAAACAGGCTAAACTCTCTAAATACATTCAGGGTGCATTTATCTATGTTTTCCTTCAGTCTTGTGCAAGAGTTCATGTCCATTTTCAGTGCAGCCAATCCCCCTGCCCCCCACCTCCCTCATTGTGGCCAGTATTGTAAATTAAACATCCCCCTCCCCCCTGCATTGTGGCCAGTGTTGTGTAAATGTCTCACACCACCCCATTGTGGCCAGTGCTGTTAAATTACCCCCTCCTCCATTGTGGCGTTGAATTAACTTTTCCCCTGTATTAGGGGCAGTAGCGCAAAACATCACCCACATCACCCGCAGCACCACCACCCCCTCCCCCGCAAGCAAAAGCAGCCAGCATACCTTCCCTTGTGTATGTGAGGAAACGCGGAAAAGCCGCCGCGTGTACTCAGAGTGGGGCGGCTGATTCCGCGTCCAACGTGGCGGTTTGCATGCATAGGCCTACATCCAGTAAGATGGCCGAACGCGGAGGAACTGCCGCATGCCGTGATAGCGGTGTGGCGGATTCCGCGTCCAGCACGGCAGGTGATTTGCAACACATGTCTGGTGTGGCTGGGACTGATAGTCCACACAGGTTCAGAAAGACGCGCGCAGAGAGGCAGAACTTTTATGACAGCCAGAAGGGAGTCAGCTGACCAAGCCGGTCAGCTGACGATTCAACCAGTTCCCATTGGTCCAGCACTTAGGGGAGGCGCTGGAGAGCGCTTTGCTATATATACTGGGTGCTGGTCATTCTCTGGTTGTCTGCCGTTGCGATCACTACGTGGAAGCACTCAGACCTTTTGTCAGATTCTGTGTTATATCTCTGTTATACTTCAGACTAGTTCCAGGGTGTTGATGATCACGGACCTCACACCCAGATTAGGGACTTGTGTTATATCTCTGTTATACTTCAGACTAGTTCCAGGGTGTTGATGATCACGGACCTCACACCCAGATTAGGTACTTGTGTTATATTTCTGTTATACTTCAGACTAGTTCCAGGGTGTTGATGATCCATGAGCTCACACCCAGATTAGGGACTTGTGTTATATCTCTGTTATACTTCAGACTAGTTCCAGGGTGTTGATGATCACGGACCTCACACCCAGATTAGGGACTTGTGTTATATTTCTGTTATACTTCAGACTAGTTCCAGGGTGTTGATGATCCAGGAGCTCACACCCAGATTAGGGACTTGTGTTATATTTCTGTTATACTTCAGACTAGTTCCAGGGTGTTGATGATCACGGACCTCACACCCAGATTAGGGACTTGTGTTATATTTCTGTTATACTTCAGACTAGTTCCAGGGTGTTGATGATCATGGAGCTCACACCCAGATTAGGAACTTGTGTTACCAACCTGTTATACGTCAGACTAGTTCCAGGGTGTTGATGATCACGGACCTCACACCCAGATTAGGGACTTGTATTATCATTCTGTTATTCTTCAGACTAGTTCCAGGGTGTTGATGATCATGGAGCTCACACCGAGACTAGGCATTGTATATTATCTGTTATGACCTTCTGCTTTCCTGACCATTCCTCTGCTTTCTGATTCGGTACCACGCATATCTGATATCACGTTACCAAACCCTGCCTGTCTTGGATACTGAATCAGCCTTCTGTATTTGTACCTTATCTGTCTGTCTGTTGCCGACCTGGCTAGTCCAACCTCGAGAACTATCTCCTCTGTTTAGAGATAGTTCACAGATCTGTCAGTGACACCCCACCCTTGGTGTCACTCACACTCTGGTCCTTCCTTCACTCAGCCTGACTCCCCCCCCCTCCTTTGGGAGCCTCAGGTGGTGGAAGGAGCCTGTCCTTCAGGCAGTATCCCATACTGTCTTGTATTCCCTTTACGGGGACCCTCCTCAAAGTATTACTGTTGCACCAAACACTCATATTACTCAGGTGTCCAGAGGTTAGAGATATATCTGATTATCGGTGATACTGCAGATCATCAGTAATTAGGTATATATCTGTATTCTCGGTGATACTGCAGATCACCGGTAATCAGATCCTCTCTGTGTTACACCGATCGTTACAGTGTATTTATATGCACAGTGAGCTGCTGTAATAAGCGATCCGGAAGCCTCCATTCATGAATTTCGCACCGGGCGCAGTGTCCTGTCACTCTCGCACTCTCTGCCTGTGTCTGTGTCAGCGTACCTCTGACTCACGTGACTTCGGGAGCCGGAGCAACGCTGACACAAGCAGACCAGCGTGAGAGAGAGAGCGCGAGTTACAGGACACTGACTGCGCCCTTTGCGAAATTCATGAATGGAGGCTTCCGGATCTCTTATTACAGCAGCTCACTGTGCATATAAATAAACAAGGGAAGGTACGCTCACGCTTACCACTGAAGCTTTCTAGGGGAAGGGGGGGGGGGGTGCGGGTGACTCTACCACTCTGCCCACAATGGAGGGGGATACCTAATAGTAAACACAACGCTGGCCACAATGGAGGGGGAGGGGGATCATTACACAACACGTCGCTGCTGCTTGAAGGAAAGAGAGTGGATGGCCCCCCTTCCCCCAATCCCAGCTATAGGTTGAGAAATTTAGGACGGACCGGAGTATAAGGCGACCCTCCCACTTTTATACTTTGAGTCAGTCCTAAATTTCTCGACTTGTAGTCGAATATATACGGTATTTAACTTGTTGTCGATGAGTACTCCTAAGTCCTTCTCGGGGATTGATATCCCCAACTGTATCCCATTTATTTTGTATGGTGCTAGACCATTGGTGCGACCAAAATGCATGACTACATTTTTCAACATTGAATTTCATCTGCCATTTATGTGCCCATATAGCCATCTTATCCAGATCCTGTTGCAATATGTCCCTATCTTCCTGAGAGTTGAAGATTCTGCACAATTTTGTATCATCTGCAAAAATAGCAACATTGCTTACTACTGCATCTACTAGGTCATTAATAAATAAATTGAAGAGCACTGGACCCAGTACAGACCCCCGTGGGACCCCACTGCTAACAGTGACCCATTTTGAGTATGATCCATTGACCACAACTCTTTGTTTTCTGTCCATTAGCCAGTTCCCTATTCATGCACACAGACCCTTCCCCCAGTCCTTGCATCCTCAACTTTTTCACCAGACTTTTGTGTGGAACAGTGTCAAAGGCCTTTGCAGAGTCCAAGTATATCACATCTACAGCATTCCCAATATCCACATTAGCGTTCACTACCTCATAAAAGCTGAGCATGTTAGTCAAACAGGACCTGTCTTTAGTAAACCCATGCTGATGCTGAGAAATAAGATTATTTTTTTACTATGAAGTCATGTATAGTATCTCTTAGTAACCCCTCAAATAGTTTGCATATAACTGATGTTGACAGATCCGGGAAGTTATAGATCTGTAAGCTTATTTTTTGCCCTTCTTAAATAATGGGAAAACGTGGGCTGTACGCCAATCCACTGGGACTCTGCCAGTTAAAAGAGAGTCACAAAAGCTAAGATAAAGGGTTTTTTATCTATAACTGAACTTAATTCCCTTAGGACCCAAGGATGCATGCCATCTGGGCCAGGTGCCTTGTCTATTTTTAATTTATTTAGTCTCTCACAGTTGGAAGATTGAGACTCTTCTGCATCTATAATTTGCAACAGTGATGTTTCCCTTGTGAAGACAGAAGCAAAGAAAGCATTTAATAACTCTGCCTTACCTTGGTCATCCACCATTGAGTTCCCACCCTCATGCTTTAGGAGTCCAATACAGTCAACCTTTCTTTTTTTAGAGTTGATGTACTTGTAAAACTTTTTTGGGTTAGATTTGATATCTCTAGTGATTTGATTTTCACCTTCAATCTTGGCCAGCCTAATTTCTTTTTTACAACTTTTATTGCACTCCTTATAAGTGCTTAATGCAGTCTCAGTCCCCTCCTGCTTTAGGACCTTATATGCATTCCTTACCCCTTTATTTTATCTCTAACCTTTCTATTCATCCATAAAGGCCTTTTTTTATTCCTAGATATTTTGTTTCCATATGGGATATACATACTACAATATTGATTGAGAATAAATTTAAAAGCTTGCCATTTCCCTTCAGTGTCCTCCCCTTGTAGTACATTATCTCAGTTCACCAAACTTAGTGCCTGCCTGAGTTGATTGAACTTAGCTTTTTTAAAATTCATAGGCCGCAGGGCAGCGGAACCACTAAAACCATCAGTCACTAGATCAAACGTTATTATGTTGTGATCACTATTTCCCAAATGTTCTTGAACCTGCACATTTGATACACTATCTGGTCTATTAGAAATGGTCAAATCCAGTAACGCATTCCCCCTAGTTGGTTCCGTTACCATTTGAGTCAAGTAATTGTCCTGTAATGATGCCAGAAATCTGCTGCTTTTACCAGAATGGGTAGCCTCAATACTCCAGTCAATGTCTGGAAAGTTGAAGTCACCCATAACTATGACCTCATTTTTACTTGCAGCTTTTTAAATCTGCTGTAGTAATTGCAGTTCTGCAGCTTCATGAATGTGGTGGCCTGTAGCATACCCCAATAAGCAATTGGCAACCTTTATTTCCATCATGAATATTTACCCAAACGGACTCCACATCTTCACAATCTTCCTTTTATTTATAAAACCTCTTCATGCATACAGCTATTAAAATACCTTAGGTGAAACTATCCATGCTTTTAACATCCTTACACCAGTACATGGTGAGTTAACAATAACTGCTGTCCTAATGGTGACCTAATAGTGTACTCCTTACATAGTTACATAGTTATTGGGCTTAGAAAAAGACATACGTCCATTGAGTTCAACCAGAAAATAAAGTACAGCCTGCACCCTCACATATCCCTTTTAATCCAGAGGAAGACAAAAAACCCTTAGAAGGTATAGTTCAATTAGCCCCAAAAAGGGAAAAAAAAACTTCCTGACTCCAGATGGCAATCAGATAAAATCTCTGGATCAACACCAATGGGAATGACATAGTAATTATAGATGTCTTTCAACGCAAGGAAAGCATCCAAGTCCCCCTTAAATGCGGATATAGAATTTGCTATAACTACTTCCGTTAAAAGACAAGGGGAAGAGTGGGGAGGGGGGAGAGCCCCTCCTTTACAGATATCTTCACCACCCAGAGTGGCTTTTAAAGGCGCAGCACCAGTTAACACACTTTGCCTATACTTTGCTTTACTATTGCCAAGATCGCTCCCTCTGTCGAGTACAGAGGTCAAACAAACTTTTCTTCCATAACTACTTCCTGTGGCAATACATTCCACATTTTAATCACTCTTACTGGAAAGTTGAATAGGGGCAATATTATGCTAGCATCCCAAGTTTTCATTTTCATTTTAATGCATCCCAAAATGTTATTTGGTTGCAAGCTGCAATGGCTTGGCATTGAATACGATTATTTAATTTCGCAAAAAGAGTGTAATGGATTGTGGAGACACCGCCGCGGGGCGGCTGTCTCCGCGTTCAGACCGGCGGTTTCCGCACAGCAACATGCGTCTGGTGTGTCTGAGCCTAGTAGTGCACACAGATGGAGAGCTACGCGCGCGCGCTAGGAGGCAGGACCTTTATGCCAATAGGTGAGGGATCAGCTGATCAGGACTGTCAGCTGATCCCAGCGCAGTGAGTGATTGGCTGAGTGGGGCTGGGCAGCGCTGAGGAGCGCTGCACTATATATACTTCTTGCCTGTCAGTTGCTGGTTGTCTGCCGTTGCGAATACTAACGTGTGAGCACTCAGACCAGTCAGATCCCACAGTGTGTTAGAACCAGGAGGACCTGGGAATTCACACTTAGCCAGATTACGTTGTGTGATTGATGTGTTATACTTTAGACCAGTTCCAGGGTGTTGTGACCAAGGACCTCACACCCAAGCTTAGGGATACTGTGTCATTGCTGTGTTATACTTTAGACCAGTTCCAGGGTGTTGTGACCAAGGACCTCACACCCAAGCTTAGGGATACTGTGTCATTGCTGTGTTTTCATTTAGACCAGTTCCAGGGTGTTTTGACCAAGGACCACACACTCAAGTTTAGGAATACTGTACCAATACTGTGTTATACTCTAGACTAGTTCCAGGGTGTCGAGACCAAGGAACTCACACCTCAGTCTAGGATTTTGTTAAACTGATATGTTATGACCATTTGCTCTGTCGACCTTGCTCTTGTCTTCTGATTCGGTACCTCTGCATATCTGCCTACCTGTTGCCAGACCCTGCCTGTACCTGGTTACCGAATCAGTCTCTTTTGCTGTACCTAATCTGCTCGTGTTTTGCCGACCTGGCCTGCCCGACCACTCAAGCTGTCACTCTCCCAGAGTGCTCAGTCGATCTGTACTGGCAGTAACACCATTCCATCAGGTGTCAGCTGCATACAGGACTCCCGCTCCTCAGAGAGTCCAGCCTGTTAGCAGCCAGTGGTCTCTCCCTCTGGCTGCAGTACAGTTTACCATCTGATCCCTGGTTACCAGGCCCTTGCTATCTAAGAGATAGTTTCTGCACTGCCCAGGGCCACCTGCCCCTCAGGTGGCTGTTGGCCGAGCCACTTATATCTCCTGCTCCTCGGGAGATAGCCTTCAGTTCATCTAGTACTTCACTCATTTGGTGTCCAGAGGTTAGCCATACTTGTATTATTGGTGATTCTGAAGATCATCCATAATCAAGTATACATCTGTATTGTTGATGATTCCTCAGATCATCCATAATCAAGTATACATCTTTATTGTTGATGATTCTGCAGATCATCAACAATCAGATTCTCTCTGTGTGCTGACACCAATCGTTACAAAGAGTATACAGAGTTGCCAACAGGATAAAATGCACTAAAATTATTAAAATTTCAAGGGAGGCAGTGGTGGACTTACCTCCTCGAAGCAGACATGAAACTGTCATTTTCAAACAAAATAAAAATTTTATTCACATACTCCAAAAATATAATGCAACGCGATTCGCGGGTATATTCCCGCTTCCTCAGGCAATAACAGGGAGGAGTGTACAACTGTAAAATCAGAGACAAATAAAGTGCCATAAGACTATTTGTTTATATTCTCGTAGATAATGATAGTAATAATAATAACAACAAAGTTGGGAACATTGAAAATTATCTCTGGGAGCTGAGGGTATAGTGCATCTAATTCGAAAAAAGTGAAAGCGAAAAAACGAGTATACAGCCAGTAGGTAAATTTGTATTTGGAAAAGATAGATTGGAAGTGAGAGGGCAGTAGCAAGGGTAGTAGCTCATAGGTTAGGGCTAGCTATTAAGGGGAAGGTTAGATTGGGAGAGAAAAGGGCCGTGACAGGGTAGGTAAGGATAAGCAATAGCATATTGCTTATCCTTACCTTAAAAAAGTGAAAGTGAAAAACGGGTATACAGCCAGTAGGTAAGGTGTCGCTATTTGTATTTGGAAAAGATAGATTGGAAATGAGAGGGCAGTAGCAAGGGCAGTAGCCCATAGGTGAGGGCTAACTATTAAGGGGAAGGGTAGATTGGGAGTGAAAAGGGCCGTGGCAGGGTAGGTAAGGATAAGCAATAGCATATATGTGAGGGAGCCTAGAGAGTGGTGAAGATTCAAAAGCTGTGAATGCAAAATGCAGAACTTGCCAGTATAGTCGCATGGACACACTAGGCGCTTCTGTACTGGTGTCCATGCACTCAGGGTGTTATATACTAGCGAATGGTATAATTATCCAATTATGTAAATTCACGGGAGGAAGGGGCTAAACGTGAAATGTAGGCATGTTTGGCCGTTGTGCAAATGAGATATCCCATCGGCAAGGGGGGGGGGGGGCGTGTCTGGTAACCAATAGGAGCCTGAGTGAAAAAAAGGGGGGGTGCGATGATAACATCGCACCACACTGTGTATTATACAATAGGGCCGTGCGCCTATAACGTCGCACCCCGATGTGTCCTATTGTGCAGAATCAGAGGGGAAAACCTTGTGTAAGAGTCCATTGCGTCCATTGAGTTTAACCAGAGAACAAGTACAACACCAGCCTGCTTCCTCATATATCCCTGTTGATCCAGAGGAAGGTGAAAAACCCTTACAAGGCATGGTCCAATTAGCCCCAAAAGGGACAAAATTCCTTCCTGACTCCAGATGGCTATCAGATAAAATCCCTGGATCAACATCACTGGGCATTACCTAGTAATTGTAGCCATTATTATTATTACTTATTGTATTAAGCGCCAACATATTATGCAGCACTGCACAATAGATAAATGGGTTAACATACAAGGTAAGACATACAGGAAACTCACAACAAAACAAGATCATGCAGATGATTTGATAACAATACAGTGTCATAGGTAAAAATAGAGACTGTTCTAGTCCACAAGAGGAGTGATTGTCAGTAAGATTGCATAATCAAGCTGGAAACACTAGGGAGGAGGGCCCTGCCAGAGGCTTACAATCTAAAGGGTGGGGGTGGAGACAATAGTTGCATCTTTTGAGAGGGTGTCTAACAGAACATATTATGGTGCTGGTATAGGGGGGTATGCGAGCATGAAAAGGTGAGTCTTGAGAGCTTGTTGGAAGGTATTAAAGGTGGGGGCGAGTCTGATGGCTGGTGGGAGCGAGTTCCAGAGAGTAGGGACAGCCCTGGTGAAGTCCTGCAATCGTGCATGTGACGGAGATATGCATGGTGCGACTAGGCGCAGGTAATTGGAGGATCGGAGGGGGTGGGCTGGTATGTGCCTGTGGACCAGATCAGAGATGTAAGTCGGGCAGGTCTTGTGCACCGATTTGTAGGCCAAGCACAGGATTTTGAAATTGATCCTAAAGCTGATGGGGAGCCAGTGTAGGGCTTTACAGAGCGGAGTTGTAGAGGTGCTGCGATGAGAAGAATGTATCAGTCTGGCTGCCGTATTCATTATAAATTGAAGTGGGGCAGTATGGTTAAAGGGGAGGCCAGACAAAAGAGAATTGCAGTAGTCTAGGCGGGAGATGACAAGGGCATGGATAATGAGTTTAGTGGTGTCGGGGGACAGGTAGGAGCGGATCTTGGAGATGTTGCGTGTAACGATTGCGGAATTATCTCCGTGGTCAGTGCACAAGATGTGCGCTGACACTGCGGAAGTCCTCCACAAGCGTATAGAAATGACAGAACCCAGCTTGGGTGCAATGCACCTGTAGAGAGAAAGTGAGCACAGAGACAGAATGTATGTGTGTCCACCAATCTAGTCGCCACCCGGCGACGGTGAACACACAACAGCGGAAACCAAGTGGGAACGCAATCGCAAGAGTGGCGATTGCCTTGCGATTGCCAACAGTGACACAAAACCGAGTAAGACAGAGTACAAATGTAGCAAGAAAGACACAGCAAATAACAATGATCAGAACGCCAAGGAAAATAACAAACGCACTCGCTAAGCGCGGTCGCTGCACGAAAAGCGCAACAGAGACAAAGCACGCTAATGGCGCAGTCTCCGCACGAAAAGCGCAACAGAGACAAAACACGCCAACCCTAACTAACCAATGTAATACGAAAATGAATAGAGAACGCGAACGCTTGCTAAACGGTTACCTCACCGAGCCTACAGCAAGCGTTTGTTCCAGACAAGACAGACAGAAGGAGTAACCAGTAGCAACCGCAGCTCTGGCCTACACTCCCAGACAGAGTACAGAAGGAACCACCGCCACTACCGCTAGGGCGAATGCGATCCAGACAGACAAACAGATGGGGCTACCAGTAGCAACCGCTGCTCTGGCTTGCACCCCTAAGGCAGAATACAGAAGGAACCACTGCCACTACGGCTAGGGCGAATGCGTTCCAAACAGAAAGAACGATTTTCTGTCGACCGCCGCTGGCAACGGAAATTGGAAAGTTCAGTGTCCAGGGTAATGCCTAGACAGCGGGCTTGGGAGGTGGGGCGGATGGTAGTATTTTCGATAGTGATGTGCAGATCTGGGAGGGGTGCAGCTGTGCGGGGTGGGACTATTAGAAGCTCAGTCTTGTCCAAATTAAGCTTTAGGTACCTGGCGGCCATCCAGAAGGAAATGGATGTGAGGCAGGCGGAGACTTTGTCCATGGTAGAGGAGGGGAGATCTAGGGTGTGGAGGTATATCTGGGTGTCATCGGCATACAGGGGGTTATTGAAACCCATGTATAAGCCAGAAGTGGGCGCTCGTAAGGGCTGCCCCGGCACAGAGCTCCTGCTTTTCACCCTGTTTTTCTTCTTTTCATTGCTTTCGGTTTTTTTTTCTTAGGTTAGTCAGCATTAGGGTAGTATAGTAGTAGTAGTATAGTAGTATTTGTTGTAGTAGCCCCCTCCCTGCACCCCGTTCAGCCGTCACTGCGAGCTCGCTCGCTCGCATCGCGCTCAGGGGCCGATCCGGGCTCCCTGCCGCCCCAGCCGCAACCCCTGCCGCCACCTCTCTGGGCTTTCTCAATCCTCAGGCTCAACCCACCATGGAAGGATCGGTGAACTGACTCACAGTCCCGCAGCCTCTGAGTCATCAGACGAGCCTGCGTGGGGAGAGCCGACTCAGGAGCCCAGGAGCCGCAGAGAGCCATACGCAGACCTCTGGCTCACCAGAGGAGCCGAACGTGATCTGGATACCTGCCGCCGATGATCCCCTTTCTCGATGGGCTGCGAGGAGGCTCCACCACATACTGCAAAGCACTCGGTCTCTGCTGGCCCGGAGCAAACAGCCAGCAATCAGCCACCCACAGTGCTGCATCCTCCACCAGGGCACCTTTCAAGCCTCTCCAGGTGAGAGCCCAATTGCTGGGCCCCTTGTGTAATCCACAGGCACCATACACTGTCTCTCTGCTGGGGCTCTTGCCTGCCTGCTACCCTGACAAGGCCACACCTGGGGGCTGCTTGTTGCTCCTGGGTGGCCACATCCACTGTGCAGCTGTTTTTGTCCCCCTGTAGCCCTTATGCCTTCCTGGGATGGACAGTACTGCACTGCTCAGGTGGGATAGAATGTATTGCATAACGCATGTGATGGTCTGTATTACACTGCTCACCTGATGAACTGCCTTTGCACTGCTCATAGATCGGTCTGCTTCTGTTTCTGCACTGCTCATAGATCGGTCTGCTTCTGTTTCTGCACTGCTCATGGGATGGCTGTTTTGCAGTGCTCATGGGATGGACTGTTTTGCACCGCTCAGGTGATGGACTGTATTGCGCTGCTCATGTGATGGACTGTATTGCACTGCTCATGGGACGGCTGCTCCGCTCATGCGATGGACTGTATTGCACTGCTCATGTGATGGCTGTATTTCACCGCTTGTGTGATGGTCTGTGTTGCACCGCTCATGTGATGGACTGTATTGAACCGCTCATGTGATGGACTGTATTGCACCGCTCATGTGATGGACTGTATTGCATGTGATGAAACTGTATTGCACTGCTCATGATCTGCTCGGTACCGATCTGAACTGTCTTGTGGCCAAAGACCCTGTGGAATGCCATGCTCCTCCACCCCCCCCCCACTCCCGCCATCGGTCACGCCCCCATGCCACCACACGCACCACGTACACCAGGGAGCAACTTCTTGAGTGGGAACAACGTGGCCCATCACTCCCTGAAGCCAATCTCCTGCCAAACCTGGTCCAGAACTACATCCAGCAAGTCCTGGACTCCGCTCCTTGGCCCAGCGGAGGCTGGCGGTGAAGGGGCTGTCGAGCTGGGGCTCGCGTGAGACTCAAGAGGAGGGGACTGAGATCAGCCACCCCCTCGGTACTCTTGGCAAATGTCCACTCCCTCCCTAACAAACTGGACGAACTACGTCTCCTCTGCGGCAGGTGGGAGCTCGGGAGGAACACCCCAGTACTCTGCTTCACGGAGACTTGGTTACATGAGAATATCCCAGAGAACGCTCTACACCTTTCAGGCTTCAGCCTCATACGGGGGGACCATGACTCTACCCTCTCTGGGAAGAAAAGAGGCGGTGGCATTTACTTCTACGTCAGCTCCTCATGGTGCCCCACCCCACCAGTACTCGACAGGAGGTGCTCCCCAGACCTAGAACTTCTACTCATGAACTGCAGGCCAGCATACCCACCATGAGAGTTCTCCTCCTATGTCTTGGTCGGAGTGTATATTCCCCCTGATGCCGACATCAAATCTGCCATGGGTGCCCTCAGCGATACTATTTTGCAGTGGGAAATATCCCTCCCAGACTCACTTTATCATCATGGGAGACTTCAACAAGGCAAACCTTCGACAAGAGCTGCCACGCTACCATCAGCATATTGCTTGCCCTACCAGAGGCCTGAACACCCTCGATCATTGCTACACACCACTGAAGGATGCCTACAAGGCTATCTCTGGGGCAGCGCTTGGCACCTCCGACCATTGCCTTGTTCATCTCATTCCCACCTACAGGAGGCTCCTGGAATCGGCAAAACAGGTCGTGAAATCCTCCAAGGTATGGTCAACCGAGGTCAAGCCCCGCCTTCAAGCCTGCTTTGACTGTACGGACTGGAATACTCTGGCGACCCCACACATGGATGAGTGGGCGGATAACGTCACCTCATACATTAGCTTTTGTGAGGCCTCCTGCGTCCTAGCCAAATCCTTCAAGGTCTACCCGAATAACAGACCGTGGTTCTCCAACAAGCTACGGCTATTGCGGAAACGCAAGGAAACGGCACACAAGGCGAAAAGCCAGGAGGAATTCAGAAAGGCAAGAAACGCGTTGAAACAAGAGCTGAAAAAGAGAGCAAAAAAGGAGTTTGCTGAGAGGATGAAGCAGAACCTGCGCTCGAACGACTCGTATGACAAGGGCTTAAGGCTGCCACCAACTACAAGCCTCCCCCGCAACATGCAACACCCAGCTCTGTGTTAGCTGTCGAACTAAGCAAATTCTACTACAGGTTCGAGAGTCAGGCTGAGCCTGGGGAGCACCTACCACCTCCCACTCTCCCTCCAGCCCCTGTGAACAGCGACCCAAGCGAGGATCCACTCTCTCTGGAAGTGGGTGAGGCAGATGTTCGGCACCTCCTGTCAACGCTAAATGCCAGGAAAGCCTCAGGCCCCGACGGCGTGTCTCCAGCCTGCCTCAAAACCTGTTTGGGGCAACTTGCCCCCATCCTCTCTGCCATCTTCAACAAGTCACTAGCAGAGGGCAGAGTCTCTGTGTGCTTCAAGTGGTCCACCATCATTCCTGTTCCTAAGAAACAAGGCATATCTGACCTCAACAACTTCAGGCCTGTGGCCCTGACGTCTGTCATCATGAAGACCCTAGAGAGAGCAGTCTTATCTACCCTCAAGCTAGACACCATGCCCCTACTAGACCCATTCCAGTTCGCCTACAGGGCAAATAGGTCTACTGACTATGCTCTTAACATTTGTCTGGAATTCATCTACAACCATCTTGACAGTCAAGATACGTATGCCAGAGTACTGCTACTAGACTTCAGCTCAGCATTTAACACTATATGCCCACGCATCCTCCAGAATGTTCTGGCCACACTTGAGGTCCACTCCACCCTATGCCTATGGATCACGGACTTTCTCTCCAACAGATCCCAAGTTGTCAGGCTGGGGGACATCTACTTGCGAGAAATAACCAACACAGGGGCACCCCAGGGCTGCGCCCTGTCCCCGCTGCTGTTCTCCCTCTACACAAATAACTGTAGATCCACGGTTGACTCTGTCAAAGTCATAAAATTTGACGATGATACCACCATTGTCGGCCTCGTCACGAAGAACAACATTCAGGATTATCAGCAGCAGGTAGAGAGATTATGCCACTGGTGCAAGGAGAACAGACTGGTGCTCAACACAGCAAAAACCGTCAAGCTAATAATTGACTTTAGGAAGTCTGCTCCCACCCCACCTCCTATCTACATCGATGGCACTGAGGTGGCCAGAGTGCTCTGCGCTCGCCTTCTGGGTACTACCATCTCCAGCGATCTCAGTTGGAGTGCCAACATCACGTCAACCCAGAGGAAAGCCCAGCAGACATTCTTCTTCCTCCGTCAACTGCGGAAGTTCGGCATGGCGCAGGAGATTTTATTATTATTATTATTTAGTATTTATATAGTGCCGACATATTACGCAGCGCTGTACAGTGTGTATATATATATTGTCTTGTCACTAACTGTCCCTCAAAGGAGCTCACAATCTAATCCCTGCCATTGTCATATGTCTATATTATGTAGTATAAGTACTGTAGTCTAGGGCCAATTTTAGGGAGAGCCAAATAACTTATCTGTATGTTTTTGGAATGTGGGAGGAAACCGGAGTGCCCGGAGGAAACCCACGCAGACACGGAGAGAACATACAAACTCTTTGCAGATAGTGCCGTGGCTGGGATTTGAACCAGGGACCCAGCGCTGCAAGGCGAGAGCGCTAACCACTAGGCCACCGTGCTGCCCATGTTCTAACATGTTTCTACTCTGCCACCATTGAATCGATCCTCTGCTCCGCCATCTTGGTCTGGTACGCAAGAGCCACCGCCAGCGACAGGCACAAACTACAGAGGATCATCAGGTCGGCGGAGAGAATCATTGGGAGACCTCTGCCTCCACTTGACCTCCTGCATACTACAAGACTGCGTGCCAGGGCACTGAGGATAGCAAGTGACCCCTCACACCCGGGCCAATGCTTTTTCACCCCACTTCCATTGGGCCGGAGACTCCGGGCCATCCCCACCAGGACCACCAGACACAAGAACTCTTTCTTCCCTATGGCCGTTAGCCTCCTAAACTCTCTCAACATTCTCCCTCCCTCTACCAGTGCCCCACTACCACCAGCATAGTAGCAGACTGGAAAACAATTAAGTTTTTGACCTCAGCAGTGTTTCAGAAGGATGCATACTGATGCTGAATGCACATTCGTATATTTGATTTGATGCTGAATGTATATTGTGTACATAGTTGATTTTTGATTTTTGAGTATGACTCTTTTTGTGAGTATGACTCTTTTTGTATTACTGTCATATTCTGATGTTTTTTCTTCTATTCCCTGCCTTTCTGTATATGTACCGCTCAGTATTGTGCCAAACCCAATTCCGGGCATGACCCAGTCATGCTTGGCGAAATAAAACGATTCTGATTCTGATTTTGCCAATTGAGGCAGTATAGAGTGTGAACAGTAGTGGTCCTAGGACGGAACCTTGAGGAACACCAACTGAGAGGGGTGTAGGAGTGGATAAGCGGGCCATTGATAAATGTTGTGAAGGAGTGTTTGGAGAGGTAGGAGGAGATCCAGGCTAAGGCTAGGTCCTGAATGCCCATTAGCTGCAGGGAGTGGAGGAGGAGGGAGTGGTCGACAGTGTCAAATGCCGGGGAGAGGTCCAGGAGGAGCAGGATGGAGTATTTACCTTCGGCTTTGCAAAGTGCAAGGTCATTGACCACTTTGGTGAGGGCTGTTTCTGTAGAATGGTCTGTGCGAAAACCAGATTGCAGAGGATTGAGAAGGGAGTCGGAATTGAAGAAGTTGGTCAAGCGTTGGTGGGCCAGGCGTTCAAGAATTTTCGAAGCAAAAGGGAGGAGAGAGATTGGGCTGTAGTTGGATGGCAGAGCAGGGTCAAGTGAGGATTTTTTTTTTAGCAGGGGAAGCACAGTGGCCTCTTTGAATACGGAGGGGAAGATGCCGGTGGAGAAGGAAAGGTTGAACAGGTGGGTGAGGACAGGGGCCAGATCTGAAAAATGTGGGCGCAGAGAATCAGATGGGACCGGATCTAGGGGGCAGGAAGTGGCAGGTGAAGTTGCCAGCAGCTGGTTGACTTCCTCCACCATGACAGGATTGAAGGAGGTAAGAGAGGAGAAAGAGGCAGGAGTAGGATGGGGTGAGGAGGCAGGGGCGATGGAGTGGAGGAGAGAAATATCCCTCCGGATGGTTGTAATTTTGTTGATAAAGTAGTTTGATAGGTCAGTGGCTGAGAGGGTGGATGTTGGGGGGGGGGGGAGAGGTGTGGGGTTGAGTAGGGCATTGAAGGTGGCAAAAAAGATGACGTGGGTTGGAGGCTTGGGTAGCGATCAAGCGAGTGAAGTATATCTGTTTGCTATGAGCGAGGGCAGTATGGTACGTCTGCAACTCGGTCTTGTATCCCAGGAAATCATGGTTGTGGCGGGATTTCCTCCATTTGTGTTCTGCAGCTCGTGTCTCATTTTGTAGTTTTTTTGTGAGGGCAGTGTGCCAAGGTTGGGGGTTGGGGCGACAGTTTGTACGAAAGGTCAGGGGAGCAGCATGATCTAAGGCTGCGGAGAGGTTACTGTTGAATTGAGCTGCCACTTCATTGGGGCAGGTTAGGCTGGGGAGGGAGGAAGAGAGGGAGTGGAGGGGTGTGGCTAGTACATTTGGGTCAAGTTTGCGCAGATCTCTCTGCCAGCGTCCAGTTTGGGGAGGGGGACGGGGTGCTGGACGGAGTGAGGGTGAAGGTGATGAGGTGGTGGTCGGAGATGGGGAATGGTGCAATGTCCAGGTTTCTAAGTGTGATGGCTTTGGAGAAAATTAGGTCCAGAGTATTACTAGCGCTGTGGGTGGGGGCATTAGTATGCTGAGTGAGGCCAAGGGAGTTGGTGAGCGAGAGAAGCTGAGTGGCAGCAGAGGTGGTAGGCTCATCAATTGGAATGTTAAAGTCTCCGAGGATGATTGTTGGGAGGTCGGAGGACAGGATGTGTGGGAGCCAGGAGGCAAGGTTTTCTAGGAAGTGCGATATTGTACTGGAGGGGGGGCGGTACAGGACTGCAATAATGGCTGGGAGGGGATGGTAGAGGCGGATAACATGGGCCTCAAAGGAGGTAAAGTAAAGAGAAGGGGGAGGGGTAAGGACACGGAAGGTGCAGGATGTGGAGAGGAGTAGGCCCACCCCTCCCTCAGGCCTGTTATCTGGTCTTGGGGTATGGCTGAGGTGTAAACCCCTGTAGGATAGGGCTGCAGCCGCAGGCAGGTCAGAGGGGGTGAGCCAGGTCTCAGTAAGGGCAAGAAAGGTGAGGGTTTTTGAGATGAAGAGGTCATGGATGGTTGTAAGCTTGTTGCGGATAGATCAGGCATTCCAGAGACCGCTGGATAGAGGAAAAGATTGTCTGAGTATGGGGTGGATGGGAATGAGATTGGGGCGAGAATGTTCGTGGGTATGGGGAGGCTGGGAGGTGCGGTGGGGAGAGGGGCTTGGTGGGTGAATTTGGTTGTGGTGGGTGAGGAGGGAAGTAAGAGGAGGGTACTGGGGGGCTGGGAGACAGGAGTGGGCCTGGGGTTAAGATGTGTGGCGAGAAGTGGACAAGGGACCAGGCGGAGGAGCAGATGGAGCTAGAACATGAGGCACCAGTAGGGCGGGTGATTAGGGGAAAGAGGAGCAGGTATAAGGGGGGTACGCATAATGATGTATTGGGGATACATACTGTTGCACTGGGAGTGGTGGTGAGGTAGGTAGGGAAAATGGTGTAGCAGAGGCTGGAGAATACTTTGTGGTGGGCTTAACTAGGGCAATGGAGCAGCGTTTAGTAGATTATCAGTTTGTTTGTTTGTTTTTATTTGGGGGGGTGGCTTGTAGGCAGTGAAGTTCAGATTCAAAGGCAGAGATGATCTAGTTAGACAGCAATAGTGTTCAGCAATACAAGTAAATTACAACAAAGATAATGTTACCTTGATGTGGAGCTTATTTCTGCCGAATTACTGGTGAAATCGGGGAAATTCGTTTTTCGCCCTTTGAAAGCTGCCCTTAGATAGTGAACCTAATTGTCGGCGAACCAACAATGTGCTATACTTATATACTCAGAGCTAGAGCAATGTGTAATCAGGAAGGCCTGGTCAGCTGGCAGACAATATGCACATTAAGTAATAGGGGTGGGCTTGTCTCCTGCAAGTTCAAACAGATCTGTATGTGATACAGGCTTTGATGGAAATTGCAGGCCAGCCACCAGGAAGTAAAGTGTGAACAAAGCCAGAATTCAATAGCAATTACAATAATGTCTGTAATGTTACTCAGGAGCTAACACTATTACAGAGGTAGATCAAGAAAGTAAAAGTGAACAAATACCAAAGATGGAAATGATCACACATACACATGCAGATGCAGGATGAGATTAAGCGTTTGGTTGCAGATTTCAGTGCAGTTCAGATTCAAAGATGGAAATGATCAGACATACACAGGCAGATGCAGGATGAGATTAAGCGTTTGGTTGCAGCCATGGATGTCTTTCAACGCAAGGAAAGCATCTAAGCCCCCTTTTAAATGCAGGTATAGAATTTGCCATAACTACTTCCTTTTCCAACTGCTCATTGAGACCATCTGGAGATAACGTTTTTAATATCTGTATCCAGTACATCTCACGTTTTTTAAGGAAATCAAAAGAATCTTAACGATTTTGAGGTATGGTTTCTATGAGGGTGATGTGAAAGAGATCTGGATTGCGGTTGTGTACAGTGGTGAAGTGCCGTGATACACACAGGGTATTTGTTTAGGATACTGCGCTTGTGTTGACCAATCCTGCTCGTGGCAGGTTGGGTGGTTCTCCCCACATACTGGAACTGGCAGGGACAAGAGATGATATAAATAATGATTTCTGTACAGTGAGACAGATCGGGCACTGTCACTTTAAATGCTTTATTGCCTCTTGATGCCACACAAATTATACATTTACATCTGCCAAACATCGGTAAGTCAAACCTTGGTAGATGCTGGGTATGCGGGTGACCAGGGGAAAGATGGACGGCACAACAGCTGTTTCACGCATGCATTTCTAAATAACAACATCACCAAAAATGTTATAATTAACCATCATCCAAGAACCCCGTTTTTTACTATTTGCCTTCAGTTCACGTCACACCATGATCCATTGAATTCCTTGACCTCACCCTGTATACGGACACACCTCTGATCAAAACTAAGTCATACTTCAAACCAGTTGATGCCAACAACTACATTCACTTTCAGAGCTTTCATCACCGCCCCTGGACCAAAAACACTCCATACAGTAAATACAGAAGGAAGCACAGAAATTGCACAGACATCCAAGACTATAATACCCAATGTATTTTTGAGGATTAACATGTTTTTCACTAGCACTTTATACTTCCTCTGATTCTCCGATACTGTGGGTTTACACATTCCCCCACCATGTTTTAATAGTTTTTAATGTTTGTAATTTCAAATAAAGGATGATATATTGTTTTCTGATATTTGCTGTTCTGGTGCGGTTTCTTTGAGGTCATTGCTTTTGTTTTTGGTATGGGAAGCAACATACCATACTTGTATTGACCAATACATTATTCTGTATATGTATATGCACAGACCTAAACTACCCCAATCTTTCACTTTTTAAGGATAATGTTTATGATTTTTATGATATTCTTTTATATACAGGAGATCCCTCAACCTTGGTATCATACCAGTATATCATTTCATTGTTACCACGATTTTTATTAGTCTTTCCTTACTTATATCCATAATGATTAATATGTTGTTGTTAGAAAGAAATAACACGCTTCACCCTTGTTAACCAACAGGGAGCAATTCCCTGACCACTATTATCCTGTGACTTCTGATTACAAATGAGCCGACTCACTCCCTCGTTTTACCCTAACTAAACATGTCCGCATCAGAGCCGTTGTTCATTTACGCATGCGCCCGCCTCTTACACAAGGTTTTCCCCTCTGATTCTGCGACGTTATAGGTGCACGGCCCTATTGTATAATACACAGCGTGGTGCGATGTTATCGTCGCACCACCCACCTTATTTTCACTCAGGCTCCTATTGGTTACCAGACACGCTCCCCCCCTCCCCCCCCCGCCGATCGGATATCTCATTTGCACAACTGCGAAACATGCCCACATTTCACATTTAGCCCCTTCTTCCCGTAATTTACATAATTGGATAATTATACCATTCACTAGTATATAACACCCCGAGTGCATGGACACCAGTACAGAAGCGCCTAGTGTGTCCATGCGACTATACTGGCAAGTTCTGCATTTTGCATTCACAGCTTTTGAATCTTCACCACTCTCTATGCTCCCTCACATATATGCTATTGCTTATCCTTACCTACCCTGCCACGGCCCTTTTCACTCCCAATCTACCCTTCCCCTTAATAGTTAGCCCTCACCTATGGGCTACTGCCCTTGCTACTGCCCTCTCATTTCCAATCTATCTTTTCCAAATACAAATAGCGACACCTTACCTACTGGCTGTATACCCGTTTTTCACTTTCACTTTTTTCGCATTAGATGCACTATACCCTCAGCATCCAGAGATCATTTTCAATGTTACCTACTTTGTTGTTATTATTATTACTATCATTATCTATCGGCAGTAGAGATGGAGGGTTTGCAGTTGTGGAGGCGGGCCTGTGTAGTGCTAGTTTGGGGTGGCGGGCCGCTTGTGCCAGTGGAGTGGAGGCTGATGTCGGCGGTGCTCGGGAGCCAAGTGGGTGCTAGCGGTGATGGGGCCTGGATGAAGTGATGCCCGGACATGGTAGTGGCTGGCGAGGGGAGCGGAATTCACTTGAACAGCCCGAGGAGGATGCAGCTAGGCATCGGGAGGCTGTGGCTGCAAAGTCTTCAGAGCAGGAGATAAGCCAATAGTCATCCTTTGGAGCCGTTGGGACCATCCTGCTGGAGGCCAGGAGCAGAGCAGAGCTTTTGCAAGTAATGGTTGTGCCCTGCATTACAGCTAGCTAACTACAAACTACAAATCTAAAACTACGCTACATATTTAAACTAGCTAAAAACTACACTACAAGCTGACACACACAAGTCTGGAATAGACAAAAGTCCAAAGTTTACACTTACCGGTAACTGAATTTCCATGTAGTACCACATGATGGGGGCTGGAAATTACTCCCCCTTCCTGAAAGGGACAGGAAATACAGTAAGGCTTTAAAAGCACGTCAGACCATGCAGACCTCAGTGTATTTTCCGATTACCTCGTCATAGTGCATGTGTACATACTTAATCTCTACTTTACTCACCATTCTGGGCGGTTATTAGTAGACCCATCATGTCGTACTACATGGAAATTCAGTTACCGGTAAGTGTAACTTTGGACTTCCATTAGTCCCACATGATGGGGGCTGGAGAGACTTCCAGATTACTACCTCCTCAGGGTGGGACCACAGCGGACAGAACCTTCCTTCCGAAAGCCATGTCTTGATTCGAATGCAGATCTAGGCGATAATGCTTGATAAAAGTATGAAAAGAAGACCATGCGGCTGCTTTGCAAATTTGAGAGACTGAAGCGGATACTGCTCTTGTAGAATGTGCCTTCAAACCTACTGGAGGCACCAAGTCTGAACTAGTACAAGCTAATTAAATTGTTTGAGTCAACCAATTGCTTAAAGTGGGTTTAGAAGCTTTAAGTGGGTTTAGAAGCTTTAAACCCTTTCCTTGCACCTTGAAACTGTAAAAGAAGGTTACTGTCCTTCCTCCAATCTTTCGTCCTAACTAGATAGGTTAACAAACATCTCCTAACATCCAGTGTGGAAAACTTCTCCTCACCTGGAGAATTAGGATTCAAACAATAAGACGGCAAGACAATTTCTTGCTCAACATGAAAAGAAGATACCACTTTTGGCAAAAACTCTGGAGGAAGTTTAAAGACTACCTTCTGTTCCAAAATAGTCATATACGGAGGAGAAATACATAACGCCTGTATTTCTCCTATCCGTCTAGCTGACGTAATTGCAATAAGGAAGCACATTTTCCAGGAAAGGTATTTCAGGGGAACGTCTTGTAAAGGCTCAATTCACGGTGGGGGGCTCCGTGAATAGCCTGCGGGCCGCCGATGGCGGCTCGCAGGCTAAATGTAAACACAAGTGGAAATAATCCGCTTTGTTTACATTGTACGGCGCTGCTGCGCAGCAGCGCCGTAAGGCAGATTGGCGATCCCCAGCCAATCAGCGGCCGGGGATCGCCTCCATGTGACAGGGGACGTCCTGTCACTGGCTGCACAGGACGGATAGCGTCCTGTGCAGCCCGGATCACCGGGAGGGAGAGGTAGGAGAGGGAGGGGGGTGAATGTCGCCGCAGAGGGGGGCTTTGAGGTGCCCCCCCGCAACTAGCCTGCACGCAGGAGCGATCAGACCCCCCCTGCACATCATCCCCATAGGGGGGAGAAAAGGGGGGCGATCTGATCGCTCTACGTGCACCCTGATCTGTGCTGGGGCTGCAGAGCCCACCCAGCACAGATCACAACAAACAGCGCTGGTCCTTAAGGGGGGGTAAAGGGTGGGTCCTCAAGTGGTTAAGACTAAAATCCCAGAGAGCCATAGTTTTCGGCTTGACAGCTGTTTTTCACTTAATGGCTCTAACAAAACGCTTAATTAGCGGATCCACCGCTATGGAATCATCAAAAAAGAAAGATAACGCGGCAATATGGACCTTGAGCGTACTGAGCTTCAAGCCCATATCAAACCCGTTTTGCAAAAAATCTAGAACATTGGGAATTGATAACTTTTTAATAAACCCTTGTTTGTCTAGATTAAAGCTACAACAAGATTTCCAAATATGAAGATAAATGTCAGAAGTGACTTGTTTCCTGGATTAAAGCAGAGTCTCCATTTACTTTTCCTGAAAGACCTTTCCTTTGAATGATTAGCCTTTCAATAGCCAGGCCGTCAGAGCCAATTGCTCTGGATTTAGGTGATTAGCTGGTCCCTGACTCAACAGGTCCTGACTCACAGGCAGCTTCCACGATTCCGCAATTGATAACGACAGGAGCATCGAGAACCAAGGGGTCACTAGTATGACCTGAGCTCAATCGGATACGATCTCTTGAATCACTCGGCCTATCAGGTTTAGTGGTGGAAACGCAAATCCGTATTCCATCCCCCAATCCTGCAGGAACGCGTCCAATGCATCTGGATGACGCGCCGGGTCTAGTGAGAATAATCGAGGAAGCTGCATGTTTTTGTGAGTTGCGAAGAGGTCTACTAATGGGTAACCCCATCTGTTGCAGATTTGGCTGAAGACTCCAGGGTTCAGACTCCATTCTCCCTGCCTCAGACTTTGTCAACTTAGAAAATCAGCCAACTGATTTTCTTTTCCTTTTAGATGGACTGCCTTTAGCGACCTCACTGTCCTTTCTGCCCAGGCAAAGATGAGCTAATGCTATCAGAGGTGGACTTCTCGTTCCCCCTTGGTAATTTATGTAAGATATTGCAGTGCAATTGTCTGACATAAGACTGTCTGGTCCTACCAGATGAACTTTGAATTCCCTCAGGGCATACCAAATGGCTAGAAGCTCTTTGTGGTTTGAGGAAAAGGAAATTTCCAGGGGAGACCAAAGACCCTGAATTAGTTGGGACCTGAAGTGAGCCCCCCAACCTTGTCCGCTTGCATCAGTAGTAATGACTACTTGATGACTCGTTAATCAAGGAACCCCTTTTTCTAGATTCTCTGTTTTCAACCACCACTGAAGGGAATTTACTATTGGGCTTGATACCCAAAATGGATTGTCCAGGGAGTCTTGAAGACCATCCCATTGCAACAGGAGACTTCAGGAGATCCTGAATCTTGCTTGAGCCCATTTCACTGAAGGATTGCAGGAGGACATTTTCCCCAGTAGTGACATTTCTTGTCTGATAGACACTTTCTCTGCGGAAAGGAATTGCTCGACTTTTACAATCAGAAACTCCACTTTGTCTTGAGGAAAGAACGAAGTCTGAACCCTCACGTCCAACACTTTAAATACTAAAAGAACCTTTTTCTGGTCTGGGATCAAGTCTGATTTTTTTACATTTATCAACCAGTCTGCGTCCTTCAAGATACTCTGAACCAGTACATTCTTTTCCTGAAGAGAAATCGCATCCCAAGCCATCAACAACAGATCGTCGAGATAAGGGACAATGTTTATCTCCTTTAACCTCACATGTGATACTACCTCCATCATCACCTTGGTGAAGATTTGAGGAGCTGCAGACAGTCCGAACGTCAATGCTTTGAATTGCAGATGTACCAACGTGGACTGAACCCACACTGCAGCCCTCAAATATTTTCGGTAGAACCGGTGAATCGGAATGTGATAGTATGCATCTGTGAAGTCTATTGATGCGAGAAAACAATCCTTCTGAAGAAGAATTGTGGATGCTAATGTCTCCATCTTGAATTTGCGATATTTCGTGTACTGGTTCAGGTATTTCATATTTATTATTGGTTGAAATTCCCCATTGGGTTTTGGGACCAAAAAGATTGTGGAATAAAAGCCTTTCCTTTTCTCCAAAGCAGGTACCTTTTCCACCACCCCTTTTTTGAAACAGATTTTTCACAGCTAATTCCATAGCATCTTGCAATTGAGTGCTCTGACTTTTCTTTGTTGCAACAAATTTTGTCGGAGGACGATTGACAAATTCCAGCTTCAGACCTAGAGCAATGATCTGTAGAATGAAGCTGTTGGATGTTATCTTTTCCCAAAAAGGAAAGAAATTCGTCAACCGACCACTGACTGGACCGTCATTTTTGGGATTGCTGTGAAGACTTTGTCTCTGCGGTGGATTGGGAAGCGTTAAACATAAATCCTTTTGATTTATTTGTCTTTTGAGTCTGCCACTTTTTATTTTGATCCTGCTTGCCCTTAATGTTTTTGCTAAAGTTCCGAAAACTTTTCTTTGGAAAAGTCTTCCATTTTTTTTTGATGGAAAAACCTTTTTATCCTCTGATGCTCTGGTCAAAGCTTGTTCTAGACCAGAGCCAAAAAGAAGATTACTGTGATGATCGCTGCTGCAGCAGCTGTTGCTGGAAGTAGTAGTGCTGCAGCTCAGGCAGTTCTGATCTATTTCCATGCAAGCTGCATAGCTTTGTCTGTCTTTCCCTGCTGTCAGCTTGTGACTGATTATCATTCACCTGTGTGGGAATCTGCATGTCTGCTCCCATTGGATGACCTCAGTATAAAGATCTGCTTCCTGCAGGGTTTCCTTGGGTTTTCCTAGCTTCAGTTTAAGCCCGTCTTGCTGTCGCTTCAGCCCCCGATCGTGTTTCTTGTTCTAAAGATACGTTGCTGGTTTTGCATCATATATTGGTTCATTGCCAATATATATGCATACCAGCACGTTTATTATTTTCCTTGTATTCGTGTTACGTTGATACATCAGTGTCGCTGATATATACGTACACGAACTGTTTATTTCCTGTGTTCAGTTAGTCAGTTTTCCAGCACGTTTTGGTAGTTTGCGCGTACCGTGAGCACCCGTGCTGAGCTAGTTATCCTGTTCCTGGTCCTGTTTGTGGATTGCGTTCATCTCTGCGAAGAGATAACGAATCCTTCTGAATCCTGTTCTGTTACTGTTTGTGGATTGGGTTCATCTCTGCGAAGAGATAGCGAATCCTTCTGAGTCCTGTTCCCTTTATTACTCCAGTCCTAGTCAGCGTTCCTGCTTATGTCATATATCGGTTCATTGCCGATTTATACATATGTTAGTCAGACGTTACAAATAGTTTCATTGATAGCTGTAATTGTAATACGCTAGGAAAACATACTTATTGTATATTTATCTGTGTTACGTTCATCTATCTCGATCCTGCTATTTCCTGACTATCCTGTCCTGTCTTTGTGAGGCACGCCATCGCCGCAACGCATTGGCTGCCTCATTCCAGTCTGTCTGGTTTTGGACGCTTGCTGTCGCTAAGTAGCCGCTAGCTAGCAAGCGTTCATTCTGTCTACCTGTCCTGATCTCCTCAGTTCTGGTTTATGCGCTCAGCGCTACTTTGCGCTGAGACGTTATAACGAAAGCATTGTTTGTGGCTGTCAGATCTGCACCGGCTCTGTGCGCCACAATCTCCTATTGGAGTCAGTCCTCCCCTCCACTATACTAGGGATAGCCTGTTTCTTTGTGCTAGTGTGTGTACCTCCTCCACGTCAGCTCATGCGTTGCATGCTGACTGTGGAGAATACACCACCAAGCCTTACATTATGAAAACCCCATTACCAATCCCCATTGTGGGGGGGATTCCCAGAAAGTATGACACAGTTAATTATGGTTCCTGTTCCTTTAAGAAATTTGAAGAACTTAACCCTGAAACAGAAAATGAGTTTTTCTCTGAATGTGCCAGGTTCCTGGCCAATCCCGATCTCCAAGCGACTCCTGTTTCAACCTGGGCACTCCAGCTAGTTTATATTTTGTTTAAAGGGCAATTGCTTCAGTGGGCATGTGATGTTCTCAATCATTCCGATTTGAATGAGAGACCGCTGGAATTTCTAGCGTTTGTGATCCATAACTGGTTGCGCATAGATCTATTGCCTTTTCCTCTAAATGAACTCCTGGCAGCAGGCCAATCAGCTGCTCCTTCAATTGTTTGCAAAAATGATCAGCAAGCAGAGAGTGTTCCTGATAATTTTCCTGCAGCCTTGAATAAATCACCAAAAACAGCAGGGAAAACAGCAGGGTCTAAGGCAAAACGCAAACGTTCTAAGAAACGTGTCCGATCTGCAGAGTCGTTATCCTTAGCGACTGAGACCTATAATGAGATTCTGCCATTAACAGATAATGAAATGCAATTGTCTTTCAGGGGAGTTAAATGGACTTATGAAACTATTAATGAACTTTCATCACTGGCTAGGGAAAATAAAGATTTTTGTTTAAAAGAATTATCTGAGTATGATTATGAGGAGATATTACAGAGTATTGAACAAATCAACTTATTTGTGAAGCAAGGAAAGTTTGCATACACTACAGTTCAACACTTGCTACAGGTATTAGAGATTCTTAAGAATAAGGAATCTGCCAATCACCTGCTAATTAACCCAATATATGTCCCTGCCACAATCATATCTGCAAACTGTGATCTGCCTGTTAAGTATGCTTGGAATCCTCCATTTGAGAAAGGAGAGATGGAAGCTCTGGTCAATGAATGGAAGAATGATTCAAGTTCATTTTGTCAATTTTACAGTGCAAAAAGTGAATTAGTATTGAATGCATGCATTAAGTCTGCCTATAACCTAATAAAAACTGGTGTGTGTGGGTATGACTTTGTGGCTCCATTGATCGATGTGTGGAAAATGATTTTGGATGATTTTTATGCGATTCAATCAGTTGATACCAGGGAAGACACACTGTCAATTGGAGACTGTCCCACTTCTCCAGTTACTGAGTCCCTGCCATGTTTTGTGAATGTTCCTGTAACTCCACCCTGTACCATGGATAACTCAGTGTTACTTCCCAGTAAAACAGAAGCCACTGATACTTTCTTAACTTTGCCCTGCACAAATTTCTCAGCAGAGAATCCAGAGGTCCTGCTGACTTCTGAGTCCAGCCTAGCCAGTACTCATGAGTCTTTGTTCAGTGAAACAGACACCAGAAAAATCTTGCCTGTCTCTGCAAACACTTCTGCAGAAATTACCCGTGTTAATAAAGTTCAACTCCTGTCTGATCCAGCAGATGCCAATAGATGCACTACATCAGTTTCCGAGTCCCAGCAATCCTGTCCAGAAACCTCAGAACCCCAGCATCTGAATTTTCCAATTTTACAATTGAATGGTGATTTAGATGCGCAAACATTGTGTCTTGATTTTCCTGTTTCTACACCTCGCTCTAGTTTCGTGAATAGCTCAGAGCATCTGCTCTGTGAACCTGAAATCGCAGAATTATTACCTTGTTCAGAAAATGTTCCAATAAATTTGCCCTGTACCATGAATTGTGCAGTAGATCTCTCCAATGAAACTCAGGTCACAGAATCATTATGCTGTCCAGCAGGTGCTTCCATGGTTTTGCCCTGCAATATGGACTGTTCAGTGATCCTGTCCAGTGAAGCTGTGGTCGCAGAGTCTTATGCTTCACCCAGTACTTTGGATATTTCAAACCCTCTAGCAGAAGAGTCTGAGGCACTGCTTACCTCAGTTGGTGTTGCAGTAATATTCACTTGTCTAGCAGCTGTTTTGGAATTACAGTCTGCTCTAATAAAACTTGGTGAATTTCTGCCCAGCAAAGCAGAAGCCATTGAAATATTGTCCTCGTCAGCAATTGTGTTAGATACCTTGCCCTGTACACAGTCTGATTTAACCAATGTTGAGTCCCTCTCCAGTGTTGTAACAGCCGAGGAACTCCAGCCCTGTCCTCTGAATGTTTCAGAAGTCTTGCCCTGTAACATGGATAATTCTGATTCTCTGGTCAAAATAATAGAAATCTCAGAATTTCAGTCCGGTCTGATGAGTGTTCCTGAAACCCAGCCCTGTATCCTGAAAGATTCTGGTTCTCTGGCCGCTGTGGCAGAGGTTCCAGAGTCCCCTTCCTGTCCAGGGAATTCCTCAGTTTTGCCTAGTCCAGTGGGGGCTGCTGCAATACTGACTTGTTCTGCAGCGCCTCATGAGCTCCAATCCAGTGTATTAAATGAGTCTCTGTCCAGTCCAGAGGTAGTTGTGGAGTCCCTATCTGGTTCAGTGCATACATCAGAAGATTTGTCCTGTCTTGTTAGTGCCCCTGAATCTGATTTGTTACTGACTTTGCTGGAATCAGCGACATCTAAGTCTGATCCAGCATTCTCGTGTAAAAGTCCAGTAGTTGCGAAGTTTAGTCATGATGATTTTTTTTTGGCCAGTCCTGGTTTTGGTCCTGTCTTGGCTGACCCTGAGGCTCACAGTTCCTTGACATGCCCAGAGGTTTCTCTTGTGCCGGTGTGCCCAGATGTTCTTTGTGTGCCAGAATGCCCAAGTGTGTCTAAGGTGTTAGCGTGCTCTGATGCTTCCTTAGTGGGAACACGTTCTGATGTTGCCAGTCTGCCTGCATGCCCAGAGATGGTTCTGGTCCCTGAAAGCCCTGATATTGATGTTTGTCCTTGTGGCCCTGACTCGGGAATTGCCCTAGGTTCCATAGGGGTTCTTGATAGTTCTCCATGTGAGCCTAAGGGGCATTCTGACCTATGGGGATCTCTTTGGAGCTTCAAGGTGTTCTGGGAGGTCTCTGAGAAAACTTGTCCTGGTGCCTTGGACTGGTTCAACAGTGGGTTTTGTGTTGGTAAAGACAGTACCGGTGGGCATTGCAAAGGCTTTGGCGTTTCTGAACGGTTCCTGGAAGGCGGTGGGTATCCCTCAGGGAATTTCGGAGGGCTTTCTTCTGGAAATCATGGTTCTGATGGGTGTCACATTGGGGCTTGTAGTACTGATGGGCATGGTTCTGTAGGTTCTGGTTCTGATGGGTCCAGTCTTGTGGGGACTGATTCTGGAATTCGGTCTTGCCGGGCTGTCCCGGTCATCATGAATTATCAGTCGGACTGTTTTGTTGGGAATTTCAGTTTTGAAAAGCGTCTGGAATCCGCTTTTAAGGGCGGGGGTACTGTGATGATCGCTGCTGCAGCAGCTGTTGCTGGAAGTAGTAGTGCTGCAGCTCAGGCAGTTCTGATCTATTTCCATGCAAGCTGCATAGCTTTGTCTGTCTTTCCCTGCCGTCAGCTTGTGACTGATTATCATTCACCTGTGTGGGAATCTGCATGTCTGCTCCCATTGGATGACCTCAGTATAAAGATCTGCTTCCTGCAGGGTTTCCTTGGGTTTTCCTAGCTTCAGTTTAAGCCCGTCTTGCTGTCGCTTCAGCCCCCGATCGTGTTTCTTGTTCTAAAGATACTTTGCTGGTTTTGCATCATATATTGGTTCATTGCCAATATATATGCATACCAGCACGTTTATTATTTTCCTTGTATTCGTGTTACGTTGATACATCAGTGTCGCTGATATATACGTACACGAACTGTTTATTTCCTGTGTTCAGTTAGTCAGTTTTCCAGCACGTTTTGGTAGTTTGCGCGTACCGTGAGCACCCGTGCTGAGCTAGTTATCCTGTTCCTGGTCCTGTTTGTGGATTGCGTTCATCTCTGCGAAGAGATAACGAATCCTTCTGAATCCTGTTCTGTTACTGTTTGTGGATTGCGCTCATCTCTGCGAAGAGATAGCGAATCCTTCTGAGTCCTGTTCCCTGTATTACTCCAGTCCTAGTCAGCGTTCCTGCTTATGTCATATATCGGTTCATTGCCGATATATACATATGTTAGTCAGACGTTACAAATAGTTTCATTGATAGCTGTAATTGTAATACGCTAGGAAAACATACTTATTGTATATTTATCTGTGTTACGTTCATCTATCTCGATCCTGCTATTTCCTGATTATCCTGTCCTGTCTTTGTGAGGCACGCCATCGCCGCAACGCATTGGCTGCCTCATTCAAGTCTGTCTGGTTTTGGACGCTTGCTGTCGCTAAGTAGCCGCTAGCTAGCAAGCGTTCATTCTGCCTACCTGTCCTGATCTCCTCAGTTCTGGTTTATGCGCTCAGCGCTACTTTGCGCTGAGACGTTATAACGAAAGCATTGTTTGTGGCTGTCAGATCTGCACCGGCTCTGTGCGCCACAATCTCCTATTGGAGTCAGTCCTCCCCTCCACTATACTAGGGATAGCCTGTTTATTTGTGCTAGTGTGTGTACCTCCTCCACGTCAGCTCATGCGTTGCATGCTGACTGTGGAGAATACACCACCAAGCCTTACAATTACCTTCAAAAGGCAGGGCACACAACTTGGTCTTTGCTGTCAAATCACCATTTCATCCCTTCAGCCATAAAAATCTTCTTACACAGTTAATTAAGGCCGCAGATTTGGCCACAATCCTGATCACTTCAAAAGAAGTGTCACATAAAAATTTGGCTGCAAGCATGAGAACTGAAACAGACCTCAACATCTCATCTCATTATGTGGAGTCCCTTTTTTAAGATTTGTTTCCAAACCTGACAACCAAATATTCAAACACCTTGCGGTACAAGTAGCGGCCAAATTTGGAGCAAAGGAAGCAGCGTTTGATTCCCATGCATCTCAAAGGTGCTTCCATCTTTTTATCCGACACATCTTTAAGATTGCCCGTGTCTTCAAAAGGGATGGGAGAATCTCTTGACAGTTTAGAGACAGCAAGATCTCATTTAGGCATTTTCAGCAATTTATCTGATTTGACATCATCAATAGGAAACCTCCTTTTGTTAGTTCTATGATATAATTTTTTATCCGGTTCCTTCCATTCTTGAGCTATGAGCTCCATAATGGAATCATCATGGCTCCCAACTGTTCCTCTTTCGGAGGGACAGTCCCTCTTTGGGAGCCCTGTCCCTCTGTCCCTCTTTCTTCCTCATTTGTCCCTCTTTCAGGACTTTGTCCCTCTTTCTACGTAAATATATATATTTCTCTACTAGAAAATGTGTTTGACTCTAAACCTTATTCCCATCCTTTAAATTGATATATTACTTAATTTCAAAATGTTAAAATAAAGGAAAATGAACCAGTATAGAAAGGACCAGTGTGGTTTGAATTATAAAACAACATATTTTTCTTATGAAATCTTTATCGTATGTGTGACTAGGGGTGTGCCGGGGGCGTGATCAGGGGTGTGGCAGGGATGTGGCTTAAGTGTCCCTCTTTCTCATCTTAAAAAGTTGGGAGGTATGGAATCATGAATGGGAAAAGAAGGACCTAATGGTTCTAACAGTTCTTCATATAGCTCGTCCTCCACTGAGGAGGATTTAGGAACCTCGGGTAACAAATCTAGGGCACCCTTAATGAATTGCAATAATTCCTCTGTTTGCTCAGGTAACAGTTTAAATTTTCCTTTCCTCTTTTTTGGAATATCCTCCTCCTGGGCAGATGTACCCGCCCCAGCCTCTTCCCCATCAGAGGAAGTCTCTGTATCATAGGCGGATCTTGCCCTCCCCTAATAACTGGTGAACCCACTTCAACAGGTGAACTAGGAACATTTTGAGGAGCTCAATCTTCTTTTACATTTTTAAAAGTCTCCATTTCTTCCTTAAACATTAATCATCATTCTCTTTAAGAAGGATTCCCCTCCCCCATCAACCACGCTCTTAGTACAACCATGACAAAGAGGCTTTAAATAATTAGGGGAAAGAGACTTTTTGCAAACGCCACAGGACCTTCTTCTAGGTTCTGATGCTGGCATATTCCTTTTAGAATCCTGTAAAAACACATAATAAATACAAGACCCCTCAGTATGCAAAAAACAATCAAACACAAATCAGCAAACAATCATAATCAGCAAAGTTATACGACCTGCTCCGCTGAAGTTGTTGCTGAGCTGTCCTGGGCCTGAGAGGACTCTGCTGTGCTCTCCATGGCGGTTTAGGAACGGAGTGCTGGTGAGACTGAGTCTTAAATAGCCTCCAGCCAGCCTCCAGGTGCTCACAATTAGCTCCAAGTGCACGCCGAGTGCACTTCCGGTTCACCCTGGTCACCTGCGTCCCACCGGGCGGAGGTGTGCAACATCCTTAGATGCTCAGACTGCAACCATGGCAAAACATTTCGTTCCCCCTGCAGATCTGGCTAGCCCTCAGCCAATCAGCTTCTCCAGGCTCAGCCGGAAGTTGCGGATGCCCGACCACTTCCGGCAGAAGTCAGCACCTTCCATGTGGGACGCTGAGTGCACGCTATGCGGCAATTTAGGGCCGATAGCTGTGCTCAATGGGTCCCCGCAGGAACCAACTGCATGACCCCCCGCGCGAGGACCCGACAGGCTGCCTACCCCGGGACTCCCCGCACCGAGATCCACCACCAAGGCTTCCCCCAGATGGCGGTAAGCCAGCCTGCCCTACTCACCCTCAGCTCACTGGACCTTACTGCCTCCTATCCCGAGAGGGACAGGAAAAGCACTGAGGTCTGCATGGTGTGACATGCTTTTAAAGCCTTACTGCATTTCCTGTCCCTTTCAGAAAGGGGAAGTAATCTTCAGCCCCCATCATGTGGGACTAATGGAAATGGAAAGTTGCCATAGCCGATGTGACCAAGGCGTCCATTTACGGTGCCATCTTGGTCTGTAATCATGCAGTTGGTGCGTATGTACAAGTTGTTTGAAAGACTTCTACTTGTTTTGAATGTGTAGTCCATCATTCTTCTTGCGTGTGCAGTATGTTAATTGAGTTGGTTGTTTAGCTGTCTAGGCATGTGGTTCGTCAGGTTGTGTGGTTTGTCGTGTTGGTCATGTGGTTGAGTGCATGTTGGTTGTGTGTATGAGCCATTAAAATTGGAAGATTGGGACCCTTCCGCATCTGTAATTTGCAACAACGATGTTTTCCTTGTGAAGACAGAAGCAAAGCAAGCATTTAATAGCTCCACCCTACTTTGGTTGTCTACCATTGAGTACCCTGCCTCATCCTTTGAGTCCAATCCAGTCCACCTTTCTCTTTTTTTAGAATTGATGTACTTGTAAATCTTCTTTGGGTTAGATTTGATATTCTTAGCAATTGGATTTTCAGCTTCAATCTTTGCCAGTTCATTTTCTTTTTTACAACTTCTTTTGCACTCCTTATAATTGTTTAATGCAGCCGCGGTCCCCTCCTGTTTTAGGACCTTAAAGTAGCCACTAATGATACAATTTCTAGCGAAAAATTGTTAAAGCAATCATATAATTCTGATCGGAGTTGAAATATCGTAATGCATCGTTCTCTACACCATCAATGAACCAATCTTTGCTTCCTATCTATCACAACCAAGAAGAAAATCCAAATTGTGATTCGATGAAAATCCAATCGGATGACTGTTTTTATAATCGTTTGTAATCAATTGTGCCTATCAACAGAGATTATTTACAACCAATCCAATCACATCTGATCAGAATTATCTGATCGCTCGAACTATTTTTTGGTAGGAATTGGATAGTTAGTGGCCAACTTTATAGGCATTCTTTTACCACTTCATTTTATCTCTAAACTTTCTATTTATACATAGAGGCCCTTTTTTTATTACTAGAGGTTTTGTTTCCATATGGTATATATTTAATACAATATTTATTGAACATAATTTTAACAGTTTGACATTTCCCTTCAGTGTCCTTCCCTTGTAATATATTATCCCAGTGCACCGAACGTAGTGCCTGCCTGAGTTGATTGAACTTTGCTTTTCTAAAATTCATGGCTTTGGTTGTTCTGATGCTCTGTGACCTATCAATCACTAGATCAAATGTTATCATGTTGTGATCACTACTAACCAAATGTACTTGAACCTGCACATTTGATACATTATCTGGTCTATCTGAAATTAACAAATCCAGTAGCTCATTCCCCCTAGTTGGTTCAGTTACCATTTAAGGACTCAGTGGAATGCAGCGTGACCAAGCGTCCAGAAGGACGTGAAATGGCCATCGCAGGTACCACACTGGTGCCCGATACCCCACCTCCACCCTCAAGGTCGCCACCTATCGCCAAAGACACTTGGAATGTAAAGTTTGGATCTAAGTGCATTTACTATTTGTACTAAATGATGCAATAAATGCAAACGCATAAAGACGGATGGTGCCCGGGGCTTCCTTTTTCTTGGTATCATTACAGTTTGAGGATTTTTCTTCTTTGTGACCACATAGCACACGTCTAACAGGAAACAGCATCAGAGATCCTTGGCAAGCTGGTGAGAAGCCTTTTTTCTTCTATAGATGCATACCACACTGACTGGTTATTAACCTCCCTGGCGGTAAGCCCGACCTGAGCACGGGCTGTGATCTTCATGTGCGCAGCGGTGAGCTCGTGCTCAGGTCGGGTTATCAAAAATCTGCCTCCTGCTCACTTGAACTGGAAGGCGATCAGCGCTGCCAGCAGGACCCAGGCTTCTCCCCCTGAACCTTTTTGTCTACTTTTTCGGCCGCCGGGATCCCCAAGTCCCCTCTATTCTTCCGGGGACCCGGCGGCCAATCAGTGCGCAGGGGCGTCATGACGTCACGTGGCGGGGCTTTTTTTTTTAAAGTGGACCTTAAGAGGTCCAAAACGAGTGTAAAAGAAAAGAGTCAAATCCTTCTGTGTATCTGTATATATATATACACACAGGTACATGCATGTGTATATACAGGAAGTGCAGAATTATTAGGCAAGTGGTATTTTTGAGGAATAATTTTATTATTGAACAACAACCATGTTCTCAATGAACCCAAAAACTCATTAATATCAAAGCTGAATATTTTTGAAAGTAGTTTTTAGTTTGTTTTTAGTTTTAGCTATTTTAGGGGGATATCTGTGTGTGCAGGTGACTATTACTGTGCATAATTATTAGGTAACTTAACAAAAAAACAAAAATATACCCATTTCAATTATTTATTTTTACCAGTGAAACCAATATAACATCTCAACATTCACAAATATACATTTCTGACATTCAAAAACAAAACAAAAACAAATCAGTGACCAATATAGCCACCTTTCTTTGCAAGGACACTCAAAAGCCTGCCATCCATGAATTCTGTCAGTGTTTTGATCTGTTCACCATCAACATTGCGTGCAGCAGCAACCACAGCCTCCCAGACACTGTTCAGAGAGGTGTACTGTTTTCCCTACTTGTAAATCTCACACTTTATGATGGACCACAGGTTCTCAATGGGGTTCAGGTCAGGTGAACAAGGAGGCCATGTCATTAGTTTTTCTTCTTTTATACCCTTTCTTGCCAGCCACGCTGTGGAGTACTTGGACGCGTGTGATGGAGCATTGTCCAGCATGAAAATCATGTTTTTCTTGAAGGATGCAGACTTCTTCCTGTACCACTGCTTGAAGAAGGTGTCTTCCAGAAACTGGCAGTAGGACTGGGAGTTGAGCTTGACTCCATCCTCAACCCGAAAAGGCACCACAAGCTCATATTTGATGATGCCAGCCCAAACCAGTACTCAACCTCCACCTTGCTGGCATCTGAGTCGGACTGGAGCTCTCTGCCCTTTACCAATCCAGCCACGGGCCCATCCATCTGGCCCATCAAGACTCACTCTCATTTCATCAGTCCATAAAACCTTAGAAAAAACAGTCTTGAGATATTTCTTGGCCCAGTCTTGACATTTCAGCTTGTGTGTCTTGTTCAGTGGTGGTCGTCTTTCAGCCTTTCTTACCTTGGCCATGTCTCTGAGTATTGCACACCTTGTGCTTTTGGACACTCCAGTGATGTTGCAGCAAGTGGCATCTTGGCAGCTGCACACTTGACTTTTCTCAGTTCATGGGCAGTTATTTTGCTCCTTCGTTTTTCCACACGCTTCTTGCGACCCTGTTGACTATTTTGAATGAAACGCTTGATTGTTCGATGATCACGCTTCAGAAGCTTTGCAATTTTAAGAGTACTGCATCCCTTTGCAAGATATCTCACTATTTTGGACTTTTCTGAGCCTGTCAAGTCCTTCTTTTGACCCATTTTGCCAAAGGAAAGGAAGTTGCCTAATAATTATGCACACCTGATATAGGGAGTTGATGTCATTAGACCACACCCCTTCTCATTACAGAGATGCACATCACCTAATATGCTTAATTGGTAGTAGGCTTTCGAGCCTATACAGCTTGGAGTAAGACAACGTGTGTGTGTGTGTGTGTGTGTGTGTGTGTGTGTGTGTGTGTGTGTGTGTGTGTGTGTGTGTGTGTGTGTGTGTGTGTGTGTCAGTGTGTGTCATACTGTTATCGATTTTTGCCCTGATTTTGACTACTCTCTTTTTTTTTAAGTGTCTTCATACATTTAATTAATTCACAAAATTTGTGTTATAGTCTTTTATTTATATGCAGAATGTCTACCAGGCTTTTATTCTGTCATATTTTGGTAAATTATGACTTAAGAATTGGAGGGCGAAAATTCTAGAAAAAAAATTTACCGCTTTTGACTCATAATTCCAGACACAAATGCTCCGCCAGGGAGGTTAAGGGGAGTGCCGCACATCTTTTCATCTTTTTGGACAATCCGTTACCATTTGAGCCAAGTATTTGTCCTGTAGTGTTGCCAGAAATCTGCCAATTTTACCAGAATGACTAGCTTTTATATTCCAATCAATCTCTGTATAGTTTAAATTACCTATACCTGTGCTCTCTTACTTACTTGCAGCTTTCTCAATCTGCTACAGTAGTTGCAGTCAGAGGCACGTCTGGGTGTTATGGCGCCTATGGCAAACACTGTAATTGCGCCCCCCCATTTTTCAGAAATACCAATTATTACATTACAGTTAAGTAGCAACGTGCCTCAAAATTAAATAAATACATAGTCACATGGCTCCAGATAAAATAATCAAATAGTTCCATGCCTCCAGATAATTCAACAAGTAGTCAAATGCTGCCCAACAAATTTATAAAGTAGTAGCAAGCATCCAGACCAGAGAAAATAATTGAGTAGTCACACACCTCCAGATAAAATATTTAAGCCGCCAGGTGCCTCAAGATAAACAAAATTAAAAGCCAGGTGCGTCAAAATAAAATAATTAAGTAGCCAAGTATGTTGTAGTGATTTGGTTTCGCAGACCGCGGATGCGAACTTCCGCAAAAGGTTGAGTTTGGGCAAACCACCATAGACTTCAATGGGCAGGCGAATTTTAAAGACGGTTTCTGGCCACAAAAGTGATGGAAACGTTGTTTCAATGGGTCTAACACCTGGAGGGGGCATGCTGGAGTGAGATACATGCCAAAAGTCCCTGGGAAAATTACGTATGTGACGCAGAGTAGAGTTATAATTCCTAACGTTTGATCTGGTGACTGATAGGCCACGGGGCAGCGGGACCACTAAAACTATGAATTTTAGAAAAGAAAAGCCAATCAAATTAGGCAGGCACTAAGTTTGGTGAACTGGGATAATGTACTACAAGGGGAGGACACTGAAGGGAAATGGCAAGTTTTTAAACTTATTCTCAATCAATATTGTAGTATGTATATCCCATATGGAAACAAAATGTCTAGGAATAAAAAAAGGCCTCTATGGATGAATAGAAAGGTTAGGGATAGAATGAAGAGGAAAAAGAATGCCTATAAGGTCCTAAAACAGGAGGGGACCGAGGCTGCACTAAGCAATTATAAGGAGTGCAATAAAAATTGTAAAAAAGAAATTAGGCTGGCAAAGATCGAAGCTGAAAATCAAATCGCCAGGGATATCAAATCTAACCCAAAAAAGTTTTACTTGTACATCAACTCTAAAAAAAGAAAGGTTGACTGTATAGGACTCCTAAAGGATGAGGGTGGGAATTCAATGGTGGATGACCAAGGTAAGGCAGAGTTATTAAATGCTTTCTTTGCTTCTGTCTTCACAAAGGAAACAGCACTGTTGCAAATTACAGAGGCAGAAGAGTCTCAATCTTCTAACTGTAATATTAAATACTTAACGCAGGAAGAAGTGAAGGCAAGACTAAATAAATTAAAAATAGACAAGGCACCTGGCCCGGATGGCATGCATCCTCGGGTCCTAACGGAATTAAGTTCAGTTATAGATACCTTTATCTTATCTTTTGTGACTCTCTTTCAACTGGCAGTCCCAGTGGATTTGCGTACAGCCCACGTTTTCCCATTATTTAAAGGGGAACTGAAGAGAGAGGTATATGGAGGCTGCCATGTTTATTTCCTTTTAAGCAATACCAGTTGCCTGGCGGCCCTGCTGATCCTCTGCCTCTAATACTATTAGCCATAGCCCCTGAACAAGCATGCAGCAGATCAGGTGTTTCAGACTTAAAAGTCAGATCTAACAAGACTAGCTGCATGCTTGTTTCTGGTGTTATTCAGATACTACTGCAGAGAAATAGACCAGCAGGGCTGCCAGGCAACTGGTATTGATTAAAAGGAAATAAATATGGCAGCCTCCGTATACCTCTTACTTACAGTTCCCCTTTAAGAAGGGCAAAAAAATCAGATCCAGGAAATTATAGACCTGTAAGCTTAACATCAGTTGTATGCAAACTATTTGAGGGGTTACTAAGAGATACTATACATGACTTCATAGTAGAAAATAATCTTATTTCTCAGCATCAACATGGGTTTACTAAAGACAGGTCCTATTTGACTAACATGCTCAGCTTTTATGAGGTAGTGAATGCTAATATGGATATTGGGAATGCTGTAGATGTGATATACTTGGACTTTGCAAAGGCCTTCGACACTGTTCCCCACAAAAGTCTGGTGCAAAAGTTGAGGATGCAAGGACTGGGGAAGAGTCTGTGTGCATGGATAGGGAACTGGCTAATGGACAGAAAACAAAGAGTTGTGGTCAATGGATCGTACTCAAAATGGGAGACTGTTAGCAGTGGGGTCCCACAGGGGTCTGTACTGGGTCCAGTGCTCTTCAATTTATTTATTAATGACCTAGTAGATGCAGTAGTGAGCAATGTTGCTATTTTTGCAGATGATACAAAATTGTGCAGAATCATCAACTCTCAGGAAGATAGTGTCATATTGCAACAGGATCTGGATAGGATGGCTATATGGGCACATACATGGCAGATGAAATTCAATGTTGACAAATGTAAGGTCATGCATTTTGGACGTACTAATGGTCTAGCACCATACAAAATAAATGGGATACAGTTGGGGACATCAAACTTGGAGAAGGACTTAGGAGTACTCATTGACAACAAGTTAAATAATCGTACTCAATGCCAAGCCGCTGCAGCTAAAGCTAACAAAATTTTGGGATGCATTAAAAGGGAAATAAAAACTTGAGATGCTAGCATAATATTGCCCCTGTTTAACTCTCTAGTAAGGCCACATCTGGAATATGGAATTCAGTTCTGGGCACCACATTACAAAAAAGATATTGCAGTTTTAGAGCAGGTGCAGAGACTAGCAACAAAATTGATACGTGGGATGGAAGGTCTCGCTTACCAAGAAAGGTTAGATAAACTGGGTTTATTTAGTCTAGAGAAAAGACGCCTTAGAGGAGATCTAATTAACATGTATAAATACATCAGAGGGCAATATAATAGCTTGGCGGATGAGCTTTTTGTCCCTAGGCCTTCTCAAAGAACTAGAGGACATGATCTGCGCATGGAGGAAAAACGTTTTAGCCATTCATTTAGGAAAGGGTTCTTTACAGTAAGAGTGATTAAGATGTGGAATGCACTGCCACAGGAAGTCGTTATGGCAAACTCTATACCTGCATTTAAAGGGGGCTTAGATGCTTTCCTTGCGTTGAAAGACATCCATGGCTACAATTACTAGGTAAGGCCTAATGATGTTGATCGAGGGATTTTATCTGATTGCCATCTGGAGTCGGGAAGGAATTTTTCCCTTTTGGGGCTAATTGGACCATGCCTTGTAAGGGTTTTTTCGCCTTCCTCTGGATCAACAGGGATATGTGAGGAAGCAGGCTGGTGTTGCACTTTGTACTGGTTGAACTCGATGGACGTATGTCTTTTTTTCAACCAAAATAACTATGTAACTATGTAAAAAGGGCAGAAATCACATTGCATACCTAAATTAGAGGCATAAAGTGCTTTAAAAAAATCTTGCGTGTGTATACATCAATCAGGTAGTGTAAGTAGTGTACTGCTTCACACTGACAGACCAAACTCACTGTTTAACGCACCGGCGCAAACAGCCGCAAAGGGTTGTCATTAGTTGACACTCTCAGGACATAAACTGTCAGTCTTCTCGGCGGCAATATTTGTGTAGTGATGGCCGTGCTCGTGCGCACGAGAGTGAAGGCGATGGTGGTTTTCCAGCCCATATGGTCCGGTTGAGGTAGTTCAATGACAGAACAGTGACTGTCCAGCTGATTTGGTCTGTCCAAAATGAAGCAACAACCTTATTTCTTGGGTGGGCCCCCAACACACTCATGTAGGTAATTGCTTCATTGTGAAATGCAAGCCACTTCACCGCGACACGGTAACGATCAGGAAGGGGAATTGACACATGTACATGCCTTTTGTTTTGTTGTTGTTGCAGCCACAGTGCAGCCAGAAAAATTAGGCATGTAAACACACCGGAAAAAATATTATTTTTGGTAGTGCTAGCAGCGGCCTTAAACATTCACGATCTACCTGGAGTGTTGTACCCTGCCGGTGGTGATGGAGAAGGCAGTCCAGAGGCCTGCAGGCAGAGATGCTGTGTGTGGGGACTGACTTAGTCTTCGGGCAGGCAGGCAGTAGCCCTCCGGGATCCATGCATCATTCATTTTAATAAAGGTGCTGAACACTTTTTTGACCTAGGCAACTACTCTTCTCAGTGGCAATGCCTCCTGCTGCGCTGAAGGTCCTTTCTGACAGGACGCTTGAGGCGGGGCAAGCCAAAAGTTCAATGGCAAATTGTGAGAGCTCTGTCCACAGGTCAAGCCTGTACACCCAGTAGTCCGGGGGTTCATCGCTGCTCATAGTGTCTATATACGCACTCAAGGCCAGGTAGTTGGCTGTCGGTCGAGGCATCTGAGAGTGGATCCCGAAGGGCTGAAGCATGTGGACTAAGGAAAGTCTGCATGTCCAACATCACCATCAGATCGCTAGAGAGTCCTGTCCTTGCCTGCATGGACATGGGAGGAGGAGGAGGATTACTGGCACCTCTTTCCCATTCTGCTGGGACATCACCTTTAAACACAGTGTAAAGCATACTTGCCAGCTTGTTGTGCAAGTGCTACATCCTTTCTGCGTTCTGGTAATTTGGTAACATTTCCACCCAGTACAGGTCATTCCCCTTGAGTTTTTTTATATGTGGGTCCCTCAACAGGCTGGACAGCATGAAAGACCCCATCTGCACAAGTTTGGATGCCGACCTAGTCGTCATCTACTTTGCCTCTTCCTCACTGATGTCAGGAAAGTTCTCCTCTCCCCAGCCACGAACAATACCATGGGTACCCAAAAGGTGAGCAGCACAAGCCCCCTGCGACGCCTGCTGCAGTTGTTCTTCCATCTCCTCCTCAAAGCCACCTTCCTCCTCTGACTCCTCTTCCCCAGACTCCTCTTCCTTCTTCCCCCTCCTCTGTGCTGCCGCAAGTGTTGACGACACATCTGGTTCTGGCACCTCACTGGCAAGTTCTTTTTCCTCTGAATATCGGAGAATTGAGCCATGACCGTGTAGGAACGCCTGATATGCCCACACACCTTCCTGGACTGCTTCAGGACTTCTTGTAAGCCTGGGAAACTTGCACACAAATCATTGGAATATAAGATTCAGCACATGTGCCATGCAGGGCACATGTGTCAACTTGCGCAAACTCAAAGCCGACAAGAGATTGCTTCTGTTGTCACACACCAGTTGGTGCAGGGTCAGCCACTGATCCACATGTTTGTTCAGAGCGGCGTGACTCTCGGCTTTAAGGCGAGACATGTCCAAGATGGCGTGAAACCATCGTACCTGGCATGCTGAATAGGCCCTGAGGAGCTGGGGGTGTGCAGTTTGAGAGGAGAGCGCAGCAGTTGAGTAGGATTCAGCCGAAGAGGAGGACGACAGCGAAGAGGATGTAGGAGGAGAAGTAAAAGAGGAGGTGGCAGCTGGCATGCCTGCAAGCCATGGCGGTGTCACCAAGTCGGCTGCACAGCCACGTACTCCATGCTTGCCAGCGGTCAGCAGGTTTACCCAATGTGCCGTATAAGTAATATAACTACCCTGACCGTGCTTTGCAGACCAGGCATCCGTGGTCAGATGGACCCTTGACCCAACGCTTTGTGCCAGAGATGACACCACTTGCCTTTTAACATCACAGTACAGTTTGGGTATTGCCTTTTTGGAAAAATAATTGCGGCCTGTTATGTTCCACTGCGGTGTCCCAATCGCCACAAATTTTCAGAAGGTTTCAGAGTCCATCTGCTTGTATGGTAACAGCTGGCGGGCTAACAGTTCCGACAAGCCAGCTGTCAGACGTCGGTCAAGGGGGTGACTGGCAGACATTGGCTTCTTCCGCTCAAATATTTCCTTAACGGACACATGGCTGTGGGCAGAGAAGCAGAAACTGCTCAAGGTGAGAGGCGGAGTGGAGCAGGGTGGCTGTGAAGGTCCAAGGGCAGCAGAGGATAAAGCGGCTGAAGATGCTGGACCAGGAGGAGGAAAAGGAGGTGGAGGGTGGATTTGCGTTTGTGTGCTGCTTTTCCTCATGTGCTCATCCCATTGGTGTTTGTGCTGGTAGATCATGTGCCTTCATAAGGCAGTGATCCCTAGGTGGTTATTGCACTTTCCACAACTCAGTTTTTGTTGGCAGATATTACAGATGGCATTGCTGTAATCTGAAGCTGAGACACAAAAAACATGCTACACTACTGAGCTCTGGGATAACGGCATTTTGTTGGTGGCATCAGCAGGCATTGAAGGGCGTGTTGGCTGGCTGACCCTAGGTGGCGATACGTGCCATTGGACACCACCACGAGCTGTTTGTGATGAGCTTCACCTCCTGCTTACGCAACTCATCTCCTCCTCCTCTCTGTTTCCCCTTCTGAACTGTCCCCCTGTTCATCTCGTCTTCCGGGCTACCACGTGGCATCCATGCTCACATCAACATCATCATCATCATCTATAGCTTTGCTTGTACCAGACACTTCCAAAACTGCGCCAACAACAAATAGTTCATCATCATCCGCACACCTTACGTCCATGTGTGTATTGACGTCTAACTTAGACATATGAAGTGGTGTTGGTGTAACATCCTTAGCGCCTTCATCTTGTAAGACTAATGGTTGTGGATCAGTAAATTCACCACAAATATGTGTGAATAACTCCTGTGACATCTGAAGTGGAGTGGCTGTGGTGCTAGTAGTAGTGGTGATGGAGGTGGCTGTCAGCTGAGTGGTACGTAGTTGTGGGGTGCCCCAATCAGAGCAGGAGGAGGAAGATCTGTCACGGTTCCGTGTGGAAGCTGAGGTGTATGAGGTGTTTTGTGTTACCCAGTAAACTAAGTTCTCAGAATTTTAGGGGTTGAGGGTATGTGCCTTCTGAACACTGTGCATTGGTGGAGGGCCGCACAAAATCACACCAGCGCGACCTCAAAAAGACCTGCGGGGTGGCCTGCCTCTGCTTGTAATTTTTTCCATATTGTGGTATGCAGTAATACTAACAATATTAATTAGTGGTAGACAGTGTGTGAAATCAAAAAAAGGCACACAATCAGTGTCAAATACAGAGCAGCTGTGTGTGTGTGTGTGTGTGTGTGTGTGTGTGTGTGTGTGTGTGTGTGTGTGTGTGTGTGTGTGTGTGTGTGTGTGTGTGTCACTGGGCTGTGTACTTTAACACACACAGAGAGATATGCAGTTGTGATATTACATAGCTTGTAAAAAGGCTGAAGTGCTGTAAAAACACTGTGCGCAATCAAATGGCTGCGTGCAGGGTCGGACTGGACCACAGTAGTACAGTTTTTTCCCTCGGTGGGCCCCCCCCTCCAGGTCTCTGGTGGGCCCCCCTCCTTGTCTGACAGAGCTCCAATTGCTGCCTGCAGCACAAAAATTCTCTTCTCAGTGCTTTAATCCCTCATGCTGAGAGCAGTGGCGTAGTTAAGGAGCTGTAGGCCTCGATGCAAATTTTACAATGGGGCCCCCCAAGCACTCTATACATAACAATTGATACAACGCACCAAAACCTGCCAATGGCAACTACAGCGTCTGAGGTGCAAGAAGGGGATGGGAAATAGCTTGTTAATGACTACCACTGTTCAAAGTATCTATAGAAGTGATTATTATGAGCACAGGACCAATAGAGAGGTAATACTGTAGTTGAGGGAGGGCCCTTCGGGGCCCCTTTGGCCCAAGGGCCCCGATGTGGTCGCAACCTCTGCAACCTCTGCGGTCGCAACCTCTGCAAAGTAGGACATTACTTTATATTGAAGGAGGGGACTCTATGCAAAGTTTTGCTGGGCAGCAGTGTCTCTGAATTACAATGCTGCTAAGATACAATAATACAATAATACAATAACATTTGTAAAGCGCTTTTCTCCCATAGGACTCAAAGCGCATAGCTGTGTCTCAGATTAATACAGGGTTTCAGGCTGGGTTGTGTTACAGAGGAGATAGTCAGATCATGTACATTTGGCCCTGTCCAGAATACATCATGACCACGCCCACCTTTCAGTGCATGGTCACGCCCTTTTTTCACCGCAATCATGGGATGTGTGGGCCTCAGGTTGAAATTTCTTTGGTGTGCCCCCAGTGTCCCAGTCCGACCCTGGCTGTGTGGGCTGTATGCAGTGTGTCACCCACACAGAGAGATATCCTATAGTAAGTGCAATCACAAATGCAGGAAGAGATCAAATTAGTTGCAGCACTAGTTGCAGCACTCTTTGTTCAATTAATTGGATGCACGGAAAAAATGCGAGGCTTCTCCTGCCTCACCGATTTGCAAATATATAAATTTCAATTTCCTGCGCCGTAACATATAATTGACGTCACTGGTGGTTATTCAAACAAAATTTATTATAGCAAAATATTAAAAGCTTGTATTGAGCTATTCAAATGATGTTACAACTTATTAAAATGGACACACGCAATAAAATATATACAATGTATCCACTCACACATTCCACTTCATTCATAAACCTTTGTGTGCAAGTCCCCTATTATGGTTTCACCTCCACACATCCGGACTTCATTCACAGTGACCCTATACACATTCTAACTCGTCAATCTTGGGGCTGGCTTTTGGGTAATTAGGCAGAGTCTTGACCCTCTCACCTCAGAACCGCCCGTTATGGGCAAATGACAGTTCCCTCTATGGTGTGCTGAACACTGGTAATGGAGGTTTATCCAGATGAAGATTAGTGTCATTAGTTGTTAAATAGTGCTGTTAGTCAATCCCTACTTCAGTTATTTATGTGCACATCAAAGCTTCAAGTAGCTAACAACCCATTCAGGATTTGGTCTCTTAGAAGTTGCTATAGTTCACAGTTAGCAATATAACATGTCTTGCAGTTTTTCCTCTTGAGTATAACCGCCACAGCGGTGTTGATTCAATACTGACTCACGTGTCCCATATTGTAGCAGGGCAGAGGAGCTTGGGACGCTTGGTGTCTCATTGCAGTTGTAGCAGGCTTCTACAGACTCCTTAGTCCTGGCCGATGACACTCCGGAGTCTGGAGCCGCTCGTAATGGAGATCGTAATCCCAGCAAAACCGGAAGTGCTTCAGTGACGTCACTACACTTGTTCAACCAATCAGAGCCTTCGCGTTTCAATAGGTGCGCCTATCTTCTTCAGGGCCTCTCCTGCTTTTATTTCCCAAAGGTCCGCCTTCCTCTTTTCGCTTCCACGCAAAGTTATCCAACTTCCCAGCATTCTATTCTCTTGATGCAGCTGTAGTGTGGACAATACTCTGCTCTAAGGGCCCATTCACACTAGAAATGCTTTTCTAAGCGTTTTGCGATTGATTCGCGATTTTTAAAATCGCTCCCATTCACTTTCATTAAGATCGCAGTAAAAATCAAAGAAAAATTGCAGCGATTTTGCAATCGCATACGTGAAAATTGTGGCAATTTTTCTGCAATTTTTACTGCGCTTTTAATGAAAGTGAATGGGAGCGATTTTTAACCTCTTGAGGACTGCAGGGCTAAACCCCCCTAGTGACCAGGCCATTTTTAGTGAAATTGGCCACTGCAGCTTTAAGGCCAAGCTGCGGGGCCGCACAACACAGCACACAAGTGATTCCCCCCCTTTCTCCCCACCAACAGAGCTCTCTGTTGGTGGGGTCTGATGGCTCCCCCATGTTTATTTTATTTTTTTTAAGAAATAATATTGTTCGTTTTTTTAAAAAAAACAACACTCCTTCTTTAAATCCCTTCCCTCCCTCCCTCCATCCCCACAGCCAGCCAATTACTGCGATCAGCTGTCATAGGCTTCTGCCTATGAGAGCCGATCGCTATCTTGTCCCCCAGGGGGACAGCCGTGTCAGACGACTGTCCCCAATGCAGCGCTGCTGCTGATCGCAGCTCTGCACAGTGTAAATAGACGACAATCACGCCGTCTAACAGTTTCCCGAGCGGCAATAGCCGCTCGGAGACTGAAGGCGGGGCGGAGCTCCGCCCCCCAAGCAGGAGATGCGCGCGCATCTTGCGCGCGATCTCCTGCAAAACAGAGCCCCAGGACTTTACGCCAATCGGCGTTCGGCGGTCCTGGGGCAGCCGCCTCGCCCACGCCCATCGACGTGACGCGGGCGGCAACTGGTTAAAAAAGCTAATCAATCGCAAAAGGCTCAGAAAAAAGCTTGTAGAGCTTGATTCACTAAACCGTGATAACTCGTATCATGGGCGCGATGGCGTTTTTGCATTTCCGCGCGCAATCGCAATTGCACGTGAAATTTCACGATTGCGTGCAAAAACACTAGCGCTGCCTTGATAGGAGTCATCACGGTTTAGTGAATCAAGAACTTAGTGTGCATGGGCCCTGATACACATTTCTTTCTCCTAGTGCCAATATTGATCTTTTCAAAAAACAAATCGTTTCACTTCGCTGTTAAACCCAGTCTATTTAATGTAAAGATCAATTCAGTTTCCTTACGTGACATTTTCTTAATGTAGTCATCACCTCTCCACTCTCTTTCCACTTTTCCTTAGCGTTTCATCGCTATTTATTTTTATTTTACTCTTACCTCGCCGACATTCCTGCGCAGGGCCGGCCTTAGGTTTCACAGCGCCCTGAGCGAAATCTGATTTTCGTGCCCCCCCCCCCATCATCTGCTTTATGCGTGCCCACACACTTACGCATGCACGCGCACACACACACAGGCCATATGCAATTCAACTTCTCTCCTGAGTTAACTCCTAGGACAGTGGTTCCCAACCTTTCTGAAGTCGTGATACATCATGGCAAATGCTCAGATCTCCGTGACACATCACATATGTATAATAGAAAAAAAATATTAATAACCACAAAATGGATGGAAACAGTGCATTACCCTGAATAAACTTAAAAAATGAAGGCTAGAACCTTTCAGGAATATTAATAAAAACAATCAGTGGGACAGTTAGCCCCCCCCCAATTTGGAATGATAGCACAGCACTGACAATTAGCACCAAACGTTATTTCCCCAGCGCAACCCCCCCCCCCCTCCCAAAAAAAACCCACAAAAAAAACCTCCAGACTCAGTATAGGTAGGTAACCAGGTATAGGTTCCCCCAGTACAGGATCTCGTGTAAGGTTCCCTCAATATAGGTAGCCAAGCATAGGTTCCCCCAGTATAGAAAGTCAATTGTAGGTCTCCCTCCATAGGTAGCCAGGCTTAGGTGTCTCCGGTATAGGTAGCTAGGGGTTGGTGCCTTCAGTATAGGTAGCCAGAAGTAGATGCACTCCCTCAGTATAGGTAGCCAGCTATAGGAGCCCCCAATATAGGAAGTCAGGTGTAGGTGCTCTCCGTATAGTTAGCCAGCTATAGGTGCCCCCCTTGGAAGCCGGCGCCCTGAGCGACCGCTCGGTCACTCATATCAAAGGCCGGCTATGTTCCTGCGGCGTTCCAGCCAGGTTCAGCCTCTCCTGGTCGCAGCCCTGTTGTCATGACTAAATGTTAAATTATTCAGGGACCCTATATTTGGGTTGATGGTGGGAGCTTGATCTAAATGATCTTTTCCCCATTTTATGGCTGCTCTGCATGACTTAAATACGATTGCAGAGTGTACAGTGTTATCCCTCCCACCTTTTTTTTTCTTCTTCCTTTGTCTGCTGTCTGAACAGGCTAAGTGGAGCATAGTTCAGCCTCTCCTGTTGCGTGTTCAGTGCTGCTGAGTGTTCAGTGTGAACCTTCTCACCTGTTTCTCTTCCTCTGTCTGCTGACTGCTTGGGCTCCATTATGTGAGGCATAGTTTATTCTCTCCAGGTCCTGCAGTGCCTCCCTGCTTCCCCCTTGCAGTGACTGCTCTCCAATCCGTGCTCTGGACACAGCAGAGTTCACAGCCTTATCACAGCTGGGCTCTCCTCCCCCTCCTCTCACAAGCAGGCTGGATACACACAGGACTCCAGCTGGCTGCAACACTACTTCCCTCTCTGTCTGCCTTAAAGAGAACCCGAGGTGTGTTTAAAGAATGTTATCTGCATACAGAGGCTGGATCTGCCTGTACAGCCCAGCCTCTGTTGCTATCCCAAACCCCACTAAGGTCCCCCTGCACTCTGTAAACCCTCATAAATCACAGCTGTGCTGTGAGGCTGTGTTTACATCTGTAGTGTCAGTCTCAGCTGCTCCCCCGCCTCCTGCATAGCTCCGGTCCCTGCCCCCGTCCCTTCCCTCCAATCAGCAGGGAGGGAAGGGATGCAGGCGGGGACTGGAGTTCTGCAGGAGGCGGGGAGAGCAGCAGACTGACACTATAGAGATAAACACAGCCAGCTCTGACAAGCTGTTTGTCAGCAGCGTGGCTGTGATTTATGAGGGATTGCAGAGTGCAGGGGGGCCTTAAGGGGGTTTGGGATAGCAACAGAGGCTGGGCTGTATAGGCAGATCCAGCCTCTGTATGCAGATAATATTCTTCAAACCCACCTCGGGTTCTCTTTAAAGGATAAGGCGCTGTTATTTGCTGTCCCTCTGATGTAATGCTTCTCAGGCTGCAGGAGGAGGTAAGTTTATTATTCCTAGTATCTTGGTAGTACTATGTACTATATTTTATCATTTGCCATTCTCATTATATAAAGTTATAGGAACAGTATTGTGTAGTATGTGCAATATAAATGACATAGCATTCTTTGCCATGAAAGTATTATTTGATTTATTTTTCTTCTGCTATGTTTTATGTACCTCTTATCTTACTTCTTTCATCTCTTGTGGTCCGTTATAATAATTATAAATATAATTCTAAGGTCAATAGGTAAGAGTCATGCAGGTAAGTGACCCCACTTTTCCACAAAAAAGAGCGCACACCTTTTATTAATGGGCTGTACTTTTTTATACCATGTTTCCCCAAATTTAAGACATTCCCTTAAAATAAGCCCTAGCATATATTTCGAGTATACTCGAAATATAAAACATTCTCCAAAAATAAGCCCTAGTGGCAATTGCTCGCTCGCTCTCCCTTCCGCCCGCTCACCTGCCCGCAGCTCCGTGCAGCTGTGCCGGCTCCTGTCCCCCTCCTTAACGAGGTTGGATCCCCCTGCGGTTTATGCCGGGCATGATTCAAACCGCAGATCAGCGGTGACGTCAGCTCATGCAGCCCAGTAACAGCGCCGTCCTGTACAGGAAGTAAACACAGATCACTTCCTGTATAAGGCAGCGCTTACTGGACTGCAGTAGCTTCCTTCATCGCTGCGGTTTGCGTTATGTCTCTGATAAACCACACGGGGATCCAACATTCCAAAGGATGGGGACAGGAGCCGGCACATGGGAGGTAAAGCGAGCGGGCGGGCAGGCGGAATCTGCCTATCTACACAGGGGAATGATCCGCCTATATACACAGGGGGAATCTGAAGGGGGGATCTGCCTATATACGCAGGGGGGATCTGCCTATATACACAGGGGGAATCTGCAGGGGGGGATCTGCCTATATACACACATAGCTCCCAACTGTCCCTCTTTCGGAGGGACAGTCCCTCTTTGGGAGCCCTGTCCCTCTGTCCCTCTTTCCTCCTCATCTGTCCCTCTTTCAGGACTTTGCCCCTCTTTCTTTATAAATATATATATTTCTCTACTAAAAATGTGTTTGATTGACTCTAAACTTTATTCTCAGCCTTTAAATTGATATATTACTTATTGTAAAATGTTACTATGAAGGAAAATTAACCAGAATAGAAAGAACCAGTGTGGTTTGAATTATAAAACAACATATTTTTCTTCTGAAATCTTTATGGTATGCTTGACTAGGGGCATGGTGGGGGCGTGACCAGGGGTGTGGCATGGGTGTGGCTTAAGTGTCCCCTTTTTCTCATCTCAAAAAGTTGGGAGGTATGTACACGGGAAATCTGCCTATATACACAGGGGGGAGGGGGGATCTGCCTATATACACGGGGAATCTGCCTATATACACAGGGGGGGGGATCTGGCTATATACACGGGGGAATCTGGCTAAATACTAAAGGGGATTTGGCTACCCCCACAAAATATAAGACCTACCTGAAAATAAGCCCTAGCACACATTTTGGAAGAGAAATTAATATAAGACAGTGTCTTATTTTCGGGGAAACACGGGTATACAACCCAAGAAGAAAACAAAGGAGGGCAAGTACCCACCACAGTTCAAGGACATTAGTTCAATTGAGATCCTGCTTTAGAGCCTTATATTATAACTCAGGATCCTGCTCAAGGAGCATGTAAATAATCCGCCTGGGACATGGAGGATCAGGTTCCTGTTAAGGGCACCATAGCCCCCCAGATTGCTGGGCTTGTGGCGACAGAACCATGCCAGGGAAATCAGTAAAGTAGATCTGTTACCAGATGGCAAAAGAGCCAGAGTTCCATCAGATGCACACATCCCAGATGATAAAGCAGGCTGTACAGGAATCAATGGACTCCTATGTAGGCTCTTTGGTCCCCAAGCATCCTCCCAGCAAATCAATGAAGATACTGAATATCCGCAATCCTCCACGGTTTAGCACGACTCCAATGATAGTGAGGATTCAGATATCTGGCTTTTATTTCTCCTTTATCCAAGCCATCTGTGAAGCCATAGACTGGGAAAAGGAGACCCTTCTCCAGGCTAAAGAAACGTCTGAAAGAATTCTCATTCTCCTTTTCTATCTTGAAAGAGAAATAACACTAAACCCGCCAGAGAAGCCATATGGTAAAGGGAGGAGAGAACCACTAGACATCAGGGAAACCTATATGTAGATAAAGATGAATGGGAAAAGGTAAGGAGAAACTCCTTCCTAAAAGAGCAGACTTTCCAAACATCATCCTTTTCTTCAAGAAAGTTCTCCAGTCCTAGATATCGCTTCCATTGTGGACATGTCAATCATGCGTCTTGCCCGCTATGTAACATTTAAAGTCTTGATTACTTTTTAAGATGTCCTAGACCATAAACTTGATATAGAGTTAAAGATGGCGTATACCACTACTGGAGGGTCATGTAAACCAGCCCTGGCTCTATCCTCGGTTGCCACAGATTGGACAAGGATTCTGATTCTATCCTGGCAGCTTAGAAAACTTTCATATTGTCTCTAAGTTTTAAGGAAGCGGCTGTAGATTTTGTCCAGTCTACTTCACGTGCCATGCTTTTTGCCGTGACAGTTAATTGAGCCTGGCTAAAAAAAACTTGGTTTGCTGATCCCAGTGTCAGGTCTGACTGGTATTGGACTCTGATACACACAGTATGCAGATGTGGCCGACTAGCTAACACTTTCAAAGAGTGACCTAACCACACACACTAACTCTTTGTAAGCAGATACCGCATACGATGTGAAGCGCAGAGGCTATACCAGCAACCTTCTGCAAAACAGTTGGCAGGGCACAAGAAGTCATGAGTAAAAACTAATAGTCACCTGAGTTTCAGAGGTTGCAGCAATCCCGATGAATGAACACAATGCACTATTAGCAGCGATGTCCAGAGATGATTGTTTATAGGTATGCAGGGTCCAGGGCCAGATGTTAAGAGAAAATTAAAAAAATTTAAATTAAGATGTTAAGAAAGTAATTAGTCATATGATGATGAACTTATGGGTATGCAGATTCCAGGGTAAGATGGGATAACAAGTCCAAGAGGTAAATAACCCAATGACTGTGTGCTTATGGGTATGCAGATTTCAGGGCGGAGGATATAACTATGTCCAGAAGGCAAGCCGGGTCATACACAAGCGACAACGTTCCAATCGTGATGCAGACAGGGATTAACCAAAGACGTAGTGGATTAACCACTTCCCGACCGCCGTATTGACAAATGGCGGCCGGGAAGTGGACGCCGCAAGGACCGCCGTATTGACAAAATGCGGCGGTCCTTGTATGGGCATGGGCGGAGCGATCGCGTCATCCGTGACGCGATCCTCCGCCGGGAGTCGGAAGCCCGGCATTTTGCCTCTGCTCGCCGGCCACTTAGCAGCGCCGGCGAGCGGAGGAATCCGCAATTGGAGCCAATCAGAAAGTATAAGGCACTTTATTAGGTAAACAAAGTGCCTTATTCGTGCTTCCTCCTCGCCTCGTGGTCTCATTGTTGCAGAGACCACCAGCGAGGAGGAAGCACTTGTGAGTATAACATATACACTGTATTTTTTGTCCTCAGCCTCCCTGATCACCCACCCCAGCCTTCCTACCCCCCCTGATCACCCCAGCAGACCCCTGCCCAGCACCCTTGCACCCCTGTAAAACCCCCACCCCCCCACCTGCCACTAACTAGCGACACTGCCCCTTAGTTTAGGTCCCTAACTGCCTCCTAGTCACCCCTGATCCCCCCCCCCTACCTTTAGATCACCCCCAGACCCCATCCCAGACTACCCCCCTGTATACTGTATACAACTGTATACAGCTACCTTACCCCCTGATCCCCCTCTGATCCCCCTCTGATCCCCTGTCTATCACCTGTCCATCACCCCTCAGCACCCCCATCCATCAGAGCAGACCCTAACTGCCCCGCGGGGGTAACCGATCACCTGCCCAGGCCCTCGATTGCCCTCATACCCCCCTCCTGATTACATCCCCTGCTCTTTGTTTACATCTGTCCTCCCCAGCAATCACTAACTGATCTGCAATCAGTAAACCCCCTGTGTCTGCCTCTCATCAGATCAGGACTCAGTCTGCCCCGTGCGGGCTCCTGATCAACCCCCCACCCCCTCAAATCGCCCTCAGACCCCCCCCCCCCAAGTCACCATCCAAGTGCATTGTATTTGACTGTGCTGTGATTGTATCGATTGTGCTGCGCTTGTATTCGATTGTGCTGCGATTGTATTTGATTGTCCCGTGATCTGCTTCGATTGTCCCGTGATTGTTTGATTGCCTCTGAGACCCCACTTCCCACCAACCCCCACCCCACCACCACCCCCCATCACCTTCCGAGTGCATCAGATTTGATTGTGCTGCGCTTGTATTCGATTGTGCTGCGATTGTATTTGATTGTCCCGTGATCTGCTTCGATTGTCCCGTGATTGTTTGATTGCCTCTGAGACCCCACTTCCCACCAACCCCCACCCCACCACCACCCCCCATCACCTTCCGAGTGCATCAGATTTGATTGTGCTGCACTTGTATTCGATTGTGCTGCGATTGTATTTGATTGTCCCGTGATCGGCTTCGATTGTCCCGTGATTGTTTGATTGCCTCTGAGACCCCACTTCCCGCCACACCCAACCCCCCCCTCCCCCCCACCACACCCAACCCCCCCTCCCACCCACCCCCCCCCCCCAACCCCCCCTCCCCCCCCACACACACCACACCACACCCAACCCCACCCTCCCCCCCACCACCTCCAACCATCACCTTCCGAGTGCATCAGATTTGCTTGTGCAGTGATTGGAGTCGATTGTGCTGTAATTGTATTTGATTGTCCCGTGATTGTTTGATTGCCTCTGAGACCCCACTTCCCACCAACCCCAATACCTCTCAAATACTCCCTTTTTGCTAGGTAGGTGCTCTTTTTTTCTGGGTAGTCTCGGAGGAAAACCCCATAAATTTAGCAATCCACAATGGCAAGAAGGGGCCTTTCCGATGATGAGGTATACAGGTACATGGACCACTCGGATGAGTTCTTTTGGGAAGAATCATCCGTCGAATCTTCCGGGTCCGAATTTGAACCTGTAGAAAACAGTGGTTCCCTGACCGAAAGTGATGACGAGGCTTTGGTCCCGGCTAGAGCCAGGCGTACCAGACCCCATGTCGTTAGACCGCAGGTGGCGCAGGATCCGCCTCAAGGGCAGCAGGGTGGTGCTAGCGCTGATGATACTTTTCTTGGTGAGGCAGGCACCAGCAGCGCAGCATCTCCTGGACTTGGTACCAGTACTTCTGTAGACCCTGGCGAAGTGGTGAGCGTCAGCATGGAAGTTGAAACTGGTACGGTGGCAAGTGCAGTAGTACCTCCGTCGCAGCCACCAAGAAGAAGACAGGCCCGTAGTACCCAGAGGTGCTGGCACAACCAGATTGGCAATCCCCTGATTCCGCCGCACCCGTAGTGCCCCCTTTCACCGCCCAGTCTGGAGTCCAGGTGGCGACAGCTCATCTAGGAACGGCCCTAGACTTTTTGCAGCTGTTCATCACCCAGGTTCTCTTGGACTTAATTGTGGTTGAGACCAACCGTAAAGCCACACAATTCATCACCGAGCACCCGAAGAGCATGTATGCCCAGCCTTTCGGGTGGTAACCAGTCCAAGTTTCCGACATTAAAATCTTTTTGGCCCTTATCCTTCACTTGGGACTAATGAAACAGAATGTATTGCGGTCGTATTGGTCTACGAACCCAGTAAATCATGTTCCCTTGTACCCTGCTGCCATGTCCAGGACACGATTTGAGTCCATCCTGCGCTTCCTGCACTTCAACGACGACGAAACCTGTCATGAATGGGGCCACCCTGCTTATGACCGGCTCCACAAAATTTGGCCCCTCATAGACCACCTGTCATCAACATTTGCAGATGCTTATATCCCTGAACAGCACATATGCGTAGACGAGTCCCTCTTACGCTTTACCGGGTGCCTTGGCATCAAACAGTACATCCCAAGCAAGCGCGCCCGGTATGGGGTGAAACTGTATAAGCCCTGTGAAAGGGCCACAGGCTATACATGTTGTTTTAGGGTCTATGAGGGAAAAGACTCAAAACTGGAGCCGGTCGGATGCCCTGACTACCTGGGGAGCAGTGGAAAGGTTGTGTGGGACTTGGTGTCACCCTTGTTCCAGAAGGGGTACCATCTTTTTGTGGACAATTATTACACAAGTGTGGCCCTCTTTCAGCACTTAAAGTTAAAAGGAATCCGATGCTGTGGCACTGCACAGCCTAGTCGCCAGGGCTTCCCCCAACGGCTCGTTACCACCAGACTTGAACGGGGGCAGAGGGCCGCCTTGCGTACTGAAGACCTGCTCGCGGTGAAATGGAGGGACAAGGGGGACGTTTACTTTCTGTCCACCATTCACACAGACACGACAGTCCAAATTCAACGGGTAACTGAGGTCATTGAAAAGCCCCTTGTCGTCCACGAATATAATGCCAACATGGGAGGGGTGGACTTCAATGACCAGAGGTTAGCGCCCTATTTAATTACCCGGAAAACAAGACGCCGGTATAAGAAAGTGTCTTTTTATCTGATTCAATTGGCAGTTTATAACAGCTTTGTTCTCTACAGTAAGGCTGGGAGAACTGGATCTTTCCTTCAATTTCAGGAACAGATCATTCTGGACATCCTGTATCCAGGAGGTGCCAGGCCCCCCCCCCCCCCCCCAGATGCAACTAGCTGACTGCATGGTAGGCATTACGCCTATCAGATTCCGTGTGCCCCAGGTCAACGCATCCGAAGAAAACGTTGTCGTGTCTGCAGCAGGACTGGAAGAAGGAATGACACCTGACCAGCCTGGCCTATGCGTAGGGGAGTGCTTTGAGAGGTACCACGAGCAGGTACACTATTAAAACCTAGGGAACTCCAGACATAGGAGTAGGCACACACTCAGTGGTCTTTCGCACATTGTCCCAGGTGGAGGAGAGGTGAGCTTGCAAACCAAAAAAACGGGTAAGCATAAAAGTCGGAAGAAGGATCGGTTTCCATGCTTGCTATTGCTGATCTGTCCTGGGTTGGCGATATAAGACGGCATGTTTGAATTTCCCTTGAGTGTGGACACCCCCGGTTTATATGTGATTTGGGCCTATGATGATGCTTTAATGCCACACAGAGTCATCTCTATTGGCAGGCATATTGCTGTATCCTACAGGTATAATGCTGTATACTAAAGTTCTGAGGCCCAGTCACATAAGTTGGTGGCTCACCCTGAGTGCTGGGTGGCATGGGGTGTCTCTCTCCTAAAGTTATCACTGCCATTGATGTGGAGGAAGATCTGCCATTGATGTGGAGCAAGATCTGCCATTGATGTGGAGCAAGGTATGTTTACCGTTCATTTTTCCTTTCAGCCCAGAGTGCATTACTTGTATACCCAATATAAGGAGTATAGCAGAAACTCCTAATACTGGCCATACATGTAATGATTGCAGAGACCCTAAAATGCCAGGACAGACTCCACAAATGACCCCATTTTGGAAAGAGGACACCCTAAAGTATTATGTGAGGTGCATGGTGAGTTCATAAAAGATTTTAGTTTTTGTCACAAGTTAGCAGAATTAAGTGTCATTTTTCGTTAACTTGTGAAAAAAAATAAAATTTTCAATGACCTCACCATTCCCCTCATGGAATACCTTGTTGTGTATTCTTTCCAAAATGGGGTCATTTGTGGGGTTTGTTAACTGTCCTGGCAAGTGGGCGGGGTGCTAAATTTTGAGCACCCCTGTAAAGCCTAAAGGTACTCATTGGACTCTGGGCCCCTTAGCGCAGTTAGGGTGCAAAAAAGTGCCACACATGTGGTATCGCCGTACTCGGGAGAAGTAGTACAATGTGTTTTGGGGTGAATTTTTACACATACCCATGCTGGGTGGGAGAAATACCTCTGTAAATGACAATCTTTTGATTTTTTTACACACAATTGTCCATTTACAGAGTTATTTCTCCCACCCAGCATGGGTATGTGTAAAAATACACCCCAAAACACATTATACTACTTCTCCCGAGTACGACAATACCACATGTGTGGCACTTTTTTGCACCCTAACTGCGCTAAGGGGCCCAAAGTCCAATGAGTACCTTTAGGATTTCACAGGTCATTTTGAGAAATTTCGTTTCAAGACTACTCCTCACGGTTTAGGGCCCCTAAAATGCCAGGGCAGTATAGGAACCCCACAAATGACTCCATTTTAGAAAGAAGACACCCCAAGGTATTCCGTTGTGACAAAAAATAATATCTTCTATGAACTCACTATGCCTCTCAGTGAATACTTTGGGATGTCTTCTTTCCAAAATAGGGTCATTTGGGGGGTATTTATACTATCCTGGAATTCTAGCCCCTCATGAAACATGACAGGGGGTCTGAAAAGTCAGAGATGCTTGAAAATGGGAAAATTCACTTTTTGCACCATAGTTGTAAACGCTATAACTTTTACCCAAACCAATAAATATACGCTGAATGGGTTTTTTTTTATCAAAAACATGTTTGTCCACATTTTTCGCGCTGCATGGATACAGAAATTTTACTTTTATTTGAAAAATGTCAGCACAGAAAGTTAAAAAAATCATTTTTTTGCCAAAATTCATGTCTTTTTTGATGAATATAATAAAAAGTAAAAATCGCAGGAGCAATCAAATGGCACCAAAATAAAGCTTTATTAGTGACAAGAAAAGGAGCCAAAATTCATTTAGATGGTAGGTTGTATGAGCGAGCAATAAACCGTGAAAGCTGCAGTGGTCTGAATGGAAAAAAAGTGGCCGGTCCTTAAGGGGTGTAAAGCCCTAGGTCCTCAAGTGGTTAACAAGCCAGAGTCATACACATAAATCCAGCAGGGTCCAAACGTGGTATAGATAAGGATGAGACAGAGCCGTAAACTTGACAAGCCAAAGTCAGCAGGTGAGGTCTAGCAGATTTCTGAGGCAAAGTACAGGAGAGGGCAGGGCAAAAGCGTAGTGGACAAGCAGATATGGCAACAATGACGAATCAGAAATTAAGTTTGAACAGACAAATGACAAGAACTACCCAGTAACAGGGAAATAGTTACTATCACGGGCACAGACAGAAGGAAGTTACTAACATTTAGAACAGGAGACAGCCAATCATTGCGCAGCGCTGGTCCACGCTGTGGGGAACAGCTGTCAGTGCTTCCTTCTGCGCAGGGCGGAAGGAAAGGCCAGATATTCTGAGTCGGTTTTAGAACACAAGACTAAGACACACGGTCTTACAGACCAGACCATAGGAATTGGTAAACTTCACACTAACTTCACGCCAATCTCCATAACCTCACAAAGCAGTCAGTGCAAAGTCCTATTGACAATTCTGAAATCCAGATAGTTGCTGCAAGACTTCAGCAGTTCCATATTATCTGAGCAAAAATGATAAAGGACGAGTGGGCCACAGATACAGTGTGATTCAGTCTTTCTTGGATGTGCAAGTTCACTCCACCACTCAGTCACTTTGTCTTTACAAAGACATGCTCTTTTACATTCATGACTCACTACAGAAAACAGCTGTTATGTTTGTTCCAGAAGAGGAGCGCTTTCAGGAAGTCTACACTCCTTTCTTCCTTGTAAAGATGAAGTCAGGTGATCTGAGTTAAGTACTGGATCTGAAATTCCTAAATTTTCATATTTCTGAAAACATTCAAGATGGAGTTACAACAAATGATTGGACCAGCCATTTGCATACAGAATTGGATATATTAAATAGACTTGGCAGATGCCTACCCATACATTAATTATTAACTGTCTGAGGTGGTGGCTATACACAATCTCAGCAACTATTAACCAATCGTTCACCCATAACGCGTAAAGATGCAGGCATGGTTTGGCACGTCTACAGGTCATATTAGCCTAGGTAAAATAGTCACAACAAAGCAGCTCTTCCCCTGCAAATATACTCAAACTCAGGCTTATATGGTACTTCAGACCTTCAGCCATCACTGGGATGAGACATCAGTCTTTGATATCAGGTAGCAGAGGGGCACGAGGAGTCTTGTCTACATGTTAGAGGTCAGCAATATTATCTCCAGTGCAGAGAGCAATCTCTGCAGCATCAGGACCATTTATCTCATAGGGCCTCAGAACTCTACAGCAGATTTTCTCAGTCTTGGGGTCTGGGACAATAGCATGTGGCCACTCAAAAGATATCCAAAGTGATCTGTGACCATTGGGTAGGTGGACCTGATGGCAACCTACAGCAACAATAAATGCCAGCTCGAGATTCGCACCCACATTCAAAAGCTCAGGGTGCTCTGACAACACCTGAAATTTCTGAATGGCATCTGTGTTTTTCCTCCAACTCCACTTATCTTCAAACTTCTGAGGAGACTCAAATCAAATCAAAGATGGCTTTATTGGCATGACCAAGATTCATTACAGGTATTGCCAAAGCAAAGGGAAAAGGGGGAAATGGGAAGGGGTGGGGTAGTGGGAAATTGGCTAAGCAGTCTGTGGGCATTTTTTAGGTTTACAGTTCCGTTATGCTCCTCTCAGTCTGTGGCATGCTGTGACATAGTGCACAGCGATTGTCACTGTGGGATATATGTTTTTCACTCATCTTCTAATGTGAGAAAGTCTGGGAATAGTTCCAACAATTTCTTAAAGTAAGTGTCCCTGGTTGCAGTATATTTGGGGCAGTGCAGCAGGAAGTGGCTTTCATCCTCAAGGGTTTTCTGCTCACAGTGTTGGCACAGTCTCTCCTCCCTGGGTTTGTACGTCTGTCTGTGTCTCCCAGACTCTATTCCGAGGTTGTGGACACTCAATCTGTAGACACTCAGGATTTTCCTCTCTTGAGAGTTTTGGAGCTTTTCCAGGTATGGGGCCATTTTATATTCTCTTTGTAGAGACTGGTATAGGGTTAGCTTTTGTGACTGTTTTATTTCACTCCTCCATTTTTCCACATACTCCTCTTTGCACTTGGCTGTGGTGTATTTTATCTGGATTTTTGTTATGACCTGTGGGTCGGGGGTTGGAGGGAGTATAGAGCTGACCACTACTTTCAGTGCACATGGCTTTTCTTGGTCTTCATTGTGCAGCATGGCTTTGTAGTGGGGTGAGTCAGGGCTGCTGCTCTGTAGGTGGACCCAGAAGGACAACACTCTCTTCTGTATCTCCAGCAGTAATGGGAACCTCCACAGCTCAGCTCGGCAGGCATTGTTTGAGGTACTCCGATGGACATGGAGAAGGTGTTTGCAGAACTCCAGGTGGAATATTTCTGTTGGGCTGGATTCCCATTTTGATTGGTCATCCTAGAACATCCTAGAACAAGTAGTACTTCTGGAGGTGGATACATTTTGGCCATGCCAGCCATGAGTCCCTCTAATTTGGAGCCTGAAATTGGAACCTCCTATTCCGCTTCCAGTCAGACAAAATCCCCTGTCCCAGGACCCAATTTGTCAACTCAATCCCTTAATTTACTGGTTTAAGGAGTGTGGGGGTAAGCTTAGAGACCTGGGAAACTCAGAACCATTGATAAAGGCTCTGCTAAATGCAGGGAAACTACCACAAACACCTACTTTAGGATTAGAGATGGCCCTATCGGTTCGCCGGCGAACGGTTCCAGGCGAACTTCCGGTGGTTTGCGTTCGCAATGGAATGTGAACTTTTCCGGAAGTTCGGTTCGCCCCCATAGTGCACCATTAGGGTCAACTTTGACTCTCTACATCACAGTCAGCAGGCACATTGTAGCAAGCCAACAGCCTAACTAACATTTTTCCTATCTCCGGCAATGTCTCTCCCTTCTTCTCACTAAAGCAGCAGCCAGAGACTAAGAACATGGCCGGCGCTGCTGCATTTTTATAAGGGTCCATGGGGGAGTGCAGCCTGATTGGTTGCCATGTGTGTAACTACCGCTGGTCACAAAACGAGTCCACGCTTCATACTGATGTTACAAGTTGTTCATTTATTCTTTATCATGGGTCACCATGAAATATAGTGGAACTTTGAAGCACCAAACACATTGACATATCAGATTTAACTTCATATACTGTGGTACGTCTTCAATCTTGTCACACCGTGAAAACTGCACATGAACAATAAAGCCTTTTAGTTTCAGCCATTAGATTGCTTGCTTACACTTTTAGCATGGCATTCTATCATACATGTGCAGACATCATATGCATTATGAATACCGTATATACTCGCAAGCAAGCCGACCCGCATGTAAGCCGACCCCCCCACTTTTACCCCAAAAAACAGGAAAAAATGATTGACCCTCATATAAGCCGGGGGTAGGAAACGCTGGCCGCGTGATCCCCCCAGTATGTCCCAGTATAGCTAGTATAGTGCCCAGTATGGGTAGGTAGTGCCTCAGTATAGCTAGTATAGTGCCCAGTATAGGTAGGTAGTGCTCAGTATAGCTAGTAAAATGCCCCAGTAAAGCTAGTATAGTGCTCAGTATAGCTAGTGAAGTGCCCCAGTTTAGCTAGTATAATGCTCAGTATAGCCAGTATAGTGCTCAGTATAGCCAGTATAGTGCTCAGTATAGCCAGTATAGTGCTCAGTATAGCCAGTATAGTGCTCAGTATAGCTAGTGAAGTGCCCCAGTTTAGCTAGTATAGTGCTCAGTATAGCCAGTATAGTGCTCAGTATAGCCAGTATAGTGCCCCATTATAGCTAGTATAGTGCCCCATTATAGCTAGTATAGTGCTCAGTATAGCTAGTGAAGTGCCCCAGTTTAGCTAGTATAGTGCTCAGTATAGCCAGTATAGTGCTCAGTATAGCCAGTATAGTGCTCAGTATAGCTAGTGAAGTGCCCCAGTTTAGCTAGTATAGTGCTCAGTATAGCCAGTATAGTGCTCAGTATAGCCAGTATAGTGCCCCATTATAGCTAGCATAGTGCCCCAGTATAGCTAGTATAGTGCTCAGTATAGCCAGTATAGTGCCCCATTATAGCTAGTATAGTGCCCCATTATAGCTAGTATAGTGCCCCATTATAGCTAGTATAGTGCCTCAGTATAGCTTGTATAGTGCCCCAGTATAGTCAGTATAGTGCCCCAGTATAGCCAGTATAGTGCCCCAGTATAGCTTGTATAGTGCCCCAGTATAGCTTGTATAGTGCCCCAGTATGGGTAGGTGGGTGGGTAGGTGCTGTCCCTCCCCGCTCCCCCCGCGGCCGCTGCTTCTATTACCTTAGGCGGCGCCGCTTCCTCTATCCCCGTCCTCCTCCGGTAACTAATTCACAGCAGCGCGCCCCTCGCTGCTGTGATGACGCAGGAAACCATAGAGAGCGGTTCCCATAGTAACGGCCGCTCTCTATGGTTTCCTCCGTCATCACAGCAGCGAGGGGCGCGCTGCTGTGAATTAGTAGTTACCGGAGGAGGACGGGGATAGAGGAAGCGGCGCCGCCTAAGGTAATAGCAGCGGCGGCCGCGGGGGGAGCGGGGAGGGACAGCACCTACCCACCCACCCACCCATGACTCGCAAGCAAGCCGACCCCCCAACTTTTGGCCCACTTTTGGGGGGTCAAAAATTCGGCTTGCTTGCGAGTATATACGGTACATCTAAACATTTCACATTGTTCATACTTCTTTACACAGATATTTGCATCAAAACAGGAATAAAATGTGTTCTGTACCGTGTTTGCCTCTCTGACCAGCTGTAGAATAAGGGCTATCTCTGTCCAGTCTCCATTAGCATGTGCTCTCTCCTCTATGCTGTCACCAGAATGAGGCTTGGCTCTATAGCTCATGGAATATGTAGAGATACCAGAGTGAGGCTTGGCTCTGTGGTTCTCATGAGACTTGGGGAATCAACTTAGCATTAAAGGGCCCATCCATAATAAGAAGTATGTATATCTTTATCAAACATATAATACAACTCTTTTAAAATACTGGAAACTGTACAATATTGCTGAACACTGTCCTGAGATAAGATAATACATTGCACTGTCATAGTAACACACATGCTAAATATCAGCATCAGCTACACTCCCACCAAATTACCTTGATTTATAACCTATCTCAGTATACATTTGACTTCAGGTAAACTTTACAAAATAAATCAATGGTGATTTCCACTTGGTACATATGGTTTGGAGCCTACAAGAACTTTTAAACTCAAATTAGCATATTAATTATAACACCTGAATATAAGCTAACATTTTACCTATATCTTAAAGATTAGTTAGCACTATTACAATAACTATTTAATCTAGAGGTCCTTCCTAAAGCTTTAAAGAATGCTATCAATTATTTTCAACAAGAACCACTAACTTCTGTATAGGACGTTCTAGAACTGTTGGTCTCTTCAGGCGTTCACCTCTTTTGCCTAGTTCTGGTTCACCTATCTGTACTGTCACTTTACGTACCAGTCCATCATCATTTTCTTGGACATTGAGAACTTTGGCTAGCCTCCACTTATACCGAGGAACCTCTTCTTCTTTTAAAATGACTATGTCACCTATTCGAACATTTTGTCTAGGAGCATGCCACCGTTGTCTAAGAATAATATTTGCAAGATATTCTTTCCGCCATCTACACCAGAACTGTTCTGACAGATATTGTACTCGCCTCCACCTCCTTTTGGCATACACGTCCTCTTTAACAAACTTTCCAGGTGGGGGAAGCATTGTGGAGGACTTCATTTGGAGTAGGTGATTAGGTGTTAAGGGATCCAAAGTTGTGGGATCATTGATGCTTTCAACAGTGAGTGGACAGCTGTTTACAATGGACATGGCTTCATAAAGGAATGTTCTCAAAGAAGCATCATCTAATCTTCCAGCACTTTGTATAAGAACAGAGCTTAGTACACGCCTAACTGTTCTAATTTGTCGTTCCCAAACACCTCCTACATGACTTGAGTCTGGTGCATTAATGCTGAAGTCACACTGTCTTTCTGCCAGAAATGCAGCCACTCTTTCCTTGTCCATTTCCTTAAAGGGACACTTAAGTAAAAAAAAAAAATGAGTTTTACTCACCTGGGGCTTCCAATAGCCCCCTGCAGCTGTCCGGTGCCCTCGCTGTCTCCCTCCGATCCTCCTGGCCCTGCCGGCAGCCACTTCCTGTTTCGGTGACAGGAGCTGACAGGCTGGGGACGCAAGTGATTCTTCGCGTTCCTGGCCACAATAGCGCCATCTATGCTGCTATAGCATATATCGTATACCATATAGCAGCATAGAGGGTGCTAATGTGTCTGGGAACGCGAAGAATCACTCGCGTCCCCAGCCTGTCAGCTCCTGTCCCCAAAACAGGAAGTGGCTGCCGGCGGGGCCAGGAGGATCGGAGGGAGATGGCAAGGGCACCGGACAGCTGCAGGGGGCTATTGGAAGCCCTAGGTGAGTAAAACTCATTTTTTTTGTTTGACTTAAGTGTCCCTTTAAGGGCCCTTTCTAATTCATTTTTCGCTCCAACAAAGTTAGATCCTTGATCTGATCTGATTTGCCGTACGGATCCTCGGATTGCTATAAAACACTGTAAAGCGTTGATAAATGCATCGGTTGTCGTATCTTCTAGCATCTCTATGTGAATTGCCCTGGAGCTTAGGCATGTAAAGAGTAGACCATATCTTTTGCATTCCTTACGACCTTGCCTAGTTGGAAAGGGACCAAAGCAATCCACACCACAATAAGAGAATGGTGGTGAAGGATCAACACGATCTGTAGGTAGATCTGCCATCCGTTGCCTTTCTGCAGGTCTACGAGCCTTACGACAAGTGACACACTGGCTTATGTATCTAGCTACTGCCCTGCTGCCACTAATTATCCAGTAACCTCTGGCTCTTAATTCATTCAGAGTTTGACCTCTGCCCTGATGTTGGATTTTTCTGTGCTAGTGATCAGTGATCAAATCCGTGAGAACAGAGTCTTTGGGAAGAATCAATGGGTGTTTAAAACTGTGAGGTGAGGAGGCCTTTCTCAATCTTCCTCCCACCCTAAGCATGCCATCTTGCAGGATGGGGTCAAGCTGGTACAACTGGTGATTTCTTGAAAGCTTTCCAACTTCCTGGCTGAGTATGTTTAACTCCTCTTCGAAGGCATTCTGTTGAATGAGTCTAATAATTGTAGTCTCAGCTTTCTGTCTTTCTTCTACATTTAGAGAATCTGCTCTCTTGATATGCTTAAACATTTTATGTATTCGAGCAACTACATTCACTACTGTAGTCCATTTTGAGAACCGTGACAGTCTTATTAGAAAGTTATCTTCCTTTTCGACTGCCGTGTGCAGGACTTGAATTACCTTTACCTCTGGATCTCCTATTATCAGCTCTGAAGTTCCTTTGTTCAGTAATACGTCCTTTTCCTATAGAAATTTGGGACCTGTAAGCCAGCTGGAGTTGATAATCTCTGAAACCTTGAGGCCCCTTGAGGCATGATCAGCTGGATTCTCTTCTGTTTAAACATGGTACCACTGTCCTGGATCAGTGGTTTCTCTGATTCTCTGAACTCGGTTTGCAACAAAGACATGGAACCTTCGAGCCTCATTATTAATGTATCCTAGGACAACCTGTGAGTCAGTCCAAAAATACTCCTTGTCAACCTGGAGTTCCAATTCTTCCTTTAGATAACTGCTCACAGAGGCAGAAACAACAGCTGCTGTTAATTCAAGTCTTGATATTGTGACTACCTTTGTGGGTGCGACTCTTGCTTTGCCCATGATCAAGGAACAATGCACCTTATCACCACTGATCAATCTAATATAGGAACACTGCCCATAACCATGACTACTTGCATCTGAAAAATGGTGCAGTTCGGCTCTCAGTATCTTTCCAAAATTATTAGGTACAAAACATCTTGGGATCTGGATTTCGTGGAGGTTTTTTAAATCATCAAGCCAGTTCTCCCACCTTGACTTCAGTTCATTTGTCAGCGATTCATCCCAACTGATGCCTCTCTGACACATCTCTTGGAGCACTCTCTGCCCTGTGAGGAGAACTGAGGCCAAAAATCCAAGTGGATCGTACACAGATGCCACAGTTGAGAGAATGTTACGCCTGGTTGCTGGCTTCTCATCGATCATGACCCTAAAGGAGAATGTATCACTTTCCATATTCCATCTCACGCCTAGTACATTCTGTACAGGAAGGTCGTCATTGTTGAGATCTTCATCCTTCATGGCAGACGCACGCTCAGAATCGCTGATAGATTGAAAGACTTGTCGATTATTTGAAACAAATTTGTGGAGGTGCAAATTTCCTTTATGACATAATGCTTGGGCTTCTTTTACCAATTGAATTGTTGCTTCTGCAGATTCCACACTTATGAGGCCATCATCAACATGAAAATGTTTTCTAATGAAGTTTGCTGCAGAAGGATACTCACTTTCATTTTGGCTGGCAAGGTATTTCATTCCATAGTTGGCACAACCCGGGGATGATGCGGCACCAAATAGATTAACCTTCATACGATACTCTGTGGGCTCCAAAGTAGTGTTTCCCTTTTCCCACCACAAAAACCTTAGGAAATTCCTATCTTCCTTGTGAACATGAAATCTGTGAAACATTTTCTCGATGTCACACATGACTGCAATGGGGTGTTTACGGAATCTACAAAGCACTCCAGTCAATCCATTTGTAAGATCTGGTCCTGTCAGCAGATGGTCATTTAGAGCAACACCTTCATACTTTGCAGAACAATCAAACACCACCCTGATTTTATCTGGCTTGTTGGGGTGATAGACTCCCTGATGTGGAATGTACCACACCTTTCCCACCTCTGGTTGGTGGTCAACTTTCTCTGCATCACCATCTTGTAGGATACCTTCCATAAACCTCACATAGTCATTCTTAAGCTTAGGGTCTCTTTCTAGTTTTCTTTTTAAGTGCTTCAGTCTCACCAGGGCCAACTTCTTGTTGTCTGGCAATGAGGACGTACTTTGAAGGGAAGCGGCATCTCCAGGTGGCCATTTTCATTTTGCTTGATTCCTTCTTTCAGAATGTGTAGGAATGTTATATCTTCCTGGGAAATGGTCTTTTCTCCTGGACTAGTATTTGCAAAGTCAGACTCTAATACTTTAATTAGTACATAGCAAGGAAATGAGCAGCGCTACTTAAAAACAGACTAGTGCCTACCTGCAAAAGAGTGCAAGCCCCACTTGTGGGGTCGAATACACACCGAGCATACACATGACCTGTCTACCACTGGAGGATGTTGGTTTCCTGTAACAGCTTGCATGCAACCTATTAAGTACTCGTCCCTCCCACTGCGAAGAAGTCAATCCTCCATGGGAGGGGCCTAACACTAACTAAATCCTAACCTATGTATATGCATAGCCTGGGTGCGCTACCAAGTAAAATTGAAAAATTGAAAATTGCGCAAAAGGTGGATCAGCGCAACACCAGGCCGCCTCCGAATGGCCTCCAATCAGAGATGCGCTGAGCCCCCCCAGGAACTACAAACGCACCTTGAACCCAAACAGAAGCTCTGCATATACACCAAAAGCATGGCTGTTAAGTGGGAGCAGCTGACCAAAAACAAATTAAATTAGTACATAGCAAGGAAATAAGCAGCGCTACTTAAAAACAGACTAGTGCCTACCTGCAAAAGAGTGCAATCCCCACTTGTGGGGTCGAATACACACCGAGCATAGACATGACCTGTCTACCACTGGAGGATGTTGGTTTCCTGTAACAGCTTGCATGCAACCTATTAACCACTTCCCGACCGCCTAACGCACAGGGGCGGCCGGGAAGTGGAGCCCTGAAGGACCGGCTCACCCACAGAGGCGGCGGTCCTTCTAAGGGCATGGGCGGAGCGATCGCGTCATCCGTGACGCGATCCTCCGCCGGCGCCTGTCACCGCTCGCCCGCCGCAACATCCCGCCGGCTATACGGAAGCGCCGGCGGGATGTTAACCCCGCGATCGCCGCATACAAAGTGTATAATACACTTTGTAATGTTTACAAAGTGTATTATACAGGCTGCCTCCTGCCCTGGTGGTCCCAGTGTCCGAGGGACCACCAGGGCAGGCTGCAGCCACCCTATGTCGCACCCAAGCACACTGATTTCTCCCCCCCCTGCCCCAGATCGCCCACAGCACCCATCAGACCCCCCCCCTGCCCACCCCCCCAGACCCCTGTTTGCACCCAATCACCCCCCTAATCACCCATCAATCACTCCCTGTCACTATCTGTCAACGCTATTTTTTTTTTATCCCCCCCCTGCTCCCTGCCCCCTCCTAAACACCCCCCACCCCTCAGATTCTCCCCAGACCCCCCCCCCTCCAGACCACCCCCTCCTGTTTACTGTATGCATCTATCCCCCTGATCACCTGTCAATCACCTGTCAATCACCTGTCAATCACCTGTCAATCACCCGTCAATCACCCCCTGTCACTGCCACCCATCAATCAGCCCCTAACCTGCCCCTTGCGGGCAATCTGATCACCCCCCCCCCCCCCCACACCAATAGATCGCCCGCAGATCCGACATCAGATCACCTCCCAAATCCATTGTTTACATCTATTCTCTCCTCTAAACACCCACTAATTACCCATCAATCACCCATCAATCACCCCCTATCACCACCTGTCACTTTTACCTATCAGATCAGACCCTAATCTGCCCCTTGCGGGCACCCAATCACCCGCCCACACGCTCAGATTGCCCTCTGATCCCCCCTTATCAATTCACCAGTGCATTAATTACATCTGTTCTTCCCTGTAATAACCCACTGATCACCTGTCAATCACCTGCCAATCACCTATCACCCATCAATCACCCCCTGTCACCCCCTGTCACTGCCACCCATCAATCAGTCCCTAACCTGCCCCTTGCGGGCAATCTGATCACCCACCCACACCATTAGATCGCCCGCAAACCCGCCGTCAGATTACCTCCCAAATGTATCGTTTACATCTGTTATCTTCTCTAAACACCCACTAATTACCCATCAATCACCCATCAATCACCCCCTATCACCACCTGTCACTGTTACCTATCAGATCAGACCCTAATCTGCCCCTTGCGGGCACCCAATCACCCGCCCACACGCTCAGATTGCCCTCAGACCCCCCCCCCCTTATCAATTCGCCAGTGCATTAATTACATCTGTCCTTCCCTGTAATAACCCACTGATCACCTGTCAATCACCTGCCAATCACCTATCACCCATCAATCACCCCCTGTCACTGCCACCCAACAATCAGCCCCTAACCTGCCCCTTGCGGGCAATCTGATCACCCACCCACACCAATAGATCGCCCGCAGATCCGACATCAGATCACCACCCAAGCGCAGCGTTTACATCTATTCTCTCCTCTAAACACCCACTAATTACCCATCAATCACCCATCAATCACCCCCTATCACCACCTGTCACTGTTACCTATCAGATCAGACCCTAATCTGCCCCTTGCAGGCACCCAATCACCCGCCCACACGCTCAGATTGCCCTCAGACCCCCCCCCCCCCTTATCAATTCGCCAGTGTGTTAATTACATCTGTCCTTCCCTGTAATAACCCACTGATCACCTGTCAATCACCAGCCAATCACCTATCACCCATCAATCACCCCCTGTCACTGCCACCCAACAATCAGCCCCTAACCTGCCCCTTGTGGGCAAACTGATCACCCACCCACACCAATAGATCGCCCGCAGATCCGACATCAGATCACCACCCAAGCGCAGTGTTTCCATCTATTCTCTCCTCTAAACACCCACTAATTACCCATCAATCACCCATCAATCACCCCCTATCACCACCTGTCACTGTTACCCATCAGATCAGACCCTAATCTGCCCCTTGCGGGCACCCAATCGCCCGCCTACACGCTCAGATTGCCCTCAGACCCCCCCTTATCAATTCGCCAGTGCAATATTTACATCTGTTCTCCCCTGTAATAACCCACTGATTACCTGTCAATCACCTATCAATCACCCATCAATCACCCCCTGTCATTGCCACCCATCAATCACCCCCTGTCACTGCCACCCATCAATCACCCGCTGTCACTGCCACCCATCAATCAGCCCCTAACCTGCCCCTTGCGGGCAAACTGATCACCCACCCACACCAATAGATCGCCCGCAGATCCGACATCAGATCACCACCCAAGCGCAGTGTTTCCATCTATTCTCTACCCTAAACACCCACTAATTACCCATCAATCACCCCCTGTCACTGCTACCTATCAGATTAGACCCCTATCTGCCCCTAGGGCACTCAATCACCTGCCCACACCCTCAGAATGCCCTCAGACCCCAGCCCTGATCACCTCGCCAGTGCATTGCTTGCATCTATTCCCCCCTCTAATCACACCTTGAGACACCCATCAATCACCTCCTGTCACCCCCTAGCACACCTACCCATCAGATCAGGCCCCTATTTGCCCCGTGTGGGCTCCTGATCACTCGGCCAAACCCTCAGATCCCCCTCAGACCCCCTTCCGATCACCTCCCCAGTGCATTGATTGCATCTATTTTCCCCTCTAACCACCTCCTGAGACACCCATCAATCACCTCCTGTCACCCCCCCCCCCTAGCACTCCTATCCATCAGATCAGGCCCAATACAACCTGTCATCTAAAAGGCCACCCTGCTTATGACCGGTTCCACAAAATTCGCCCCCTCATAGACCACCTGTCATCAAAATTTGCAGATGCTTATACCCCTGAACAGTCATTTTGAGACATTTGGTTTCCAGACTACTCACGGTTTTGGGCCTGTAAAATGCCAGGGCGGTATAGGAACCCCACAAGTGACCCCATTTTAGAAAAAAAGACACCCCAAGGTATTCTGTTAGGTGTATGACGAGTTCATAGAAGATTTTATTTTTTGTCAAAAGTTAGCGGAAATTAATTTTTATTGGTTTTTTTTCCACAAAGTGTCATTTTTCACTAACTTAAATACCAGTACCCTTAGGCTGCGCTTCACAATCCCTTCGGACAAAAAGCTGTTACACAATCCAATAGTTCAAGTCTCAGGTGGTGCGCACTATTTAGACAACCACGTCCATATACTTCAATATTCCCTATAGTTGCGCTCAATCCCTTGATCCTTACATCCAGATTCCAGGGGCCAATCAAATATTGCACCTTAATGAACAAAAGATATATATAGTGTAATATGTTCTGACAAAGGAGATTAGCACCCTTTTAGTGACAGTCACACTCTGGGAGCAGTGTATATGTATAAATCAAGGTAAGATGCCCGACACCACCTATATCAAGCACTCCCCCCCTAGTTATCCCTGCTCACCAGCAGCAAAACACAGCAGGTATCACATCCAGTTCACCACACTGCTAAATGCTCAATGTTGCCGTCATCAAGGTTAATATGCTTTGGACATAATCTAGGGCTCAAACAAGAAGGATCATGTGTAAAACCGTATTATTTAATACAACCTTTAAAACCAGTAATGCCCGTACATGAGAAAACAAGTAAACAGCATAAATATCACCATCTCTGGATCAGGAAGATAGCAGCGTCCCGCATCCCCTCTCCGTATGCTCCTCTTGGTGTGTAGGCCTTGGCTCCGCCCTACCGGTTTCGTCATACAATGACTCATCAGGGGCTAAAGGTCATATCCCACACCAAGCTTATAAGGCCCTCCACGCCGCCCTATCCACGCCCCGCATCAGCGAGCGCAATGATCTACAGCGGCGTTCTTCACTCCGTCATCCCCGGCCCTCCCATTCTCGCGATGGATACCTAAGCGTACGTTATTGCGTACGACGCATGAAGGCCGCTGCGTGCCACCATGCGTTCCATACGCACTTCCCCTGTGCGGACACGTCTGCGCCCGTCCGGACACAGACACCTCCACACAAACAGTTCCGCACGCCATATCTTCTCCTATACAGCCTGATGGCGTTACAACCTATGGAAAATAAAAACACCACAACCCTCCCCCTCCCACTGTAGCCACCCCAATCACATATCAACTAACCTATCACAACATAGATCACTCCTGCAGCCCTTTATGCTTTAGGTCACAATTATACAGTAATTATTTCTTCCCCCAAACATTTCAATAACATATTTATTAGTATAAATTTTACGTGCAACATTTCCATAATAAACAATCCCATAATCAAACACTCATAATAAGCATTAATAATCAATCTTAACTCTAATACCTTTGTATCATATTACAGTGCCCCATATACACTTATATAAATGTGAACATATATTAGACTCAGACCCTCCTACTAAAATTGTGACATCCCTGATGCAGACACAATGTCTACTTCATAACATATCTTCCCCCCTGTGCAAAATTTTTTTGTGCATAGACCCATTATCTGCAAACCACTCTCTACTTTATATTTCCACCCCCCCCCCCTTTTTCTTCCCCTCCCTGTGCAACTTTAGTGCATAGATCATCCACCAATTCCCCATTCCCAAAAGATGGCTCATAGCCAATTAGCTTCATAAAGTGCATACCATATCCTAACTACCCCCTATACAATACTGTTAATCATTATTCAAAAAGCAATTGATGTCAATATCTATATTTAAACCGTCAGGTTTCAATGTTTGCAAGTTATATATCCATCTTGTTTCTGCCTTACTTATTTCACGCAATTTGTGACTCCCCCTCCAATTGGGGTTCAATTTTTCAATCCCACAAAATTTCATTTTTGCTGGATTGCACTGATGACTTAATTTGAAATGTGAGGATACACTGTGATTATCATGGCCTTTCGAGATTTTATATATATGTTCATTTATTCTTTTCTTAAGTGTGCGTGTGGTTCGCCCCACATATTGGTATCCACATTCGCACCACATCAAATATACCATATTGGAGGAAGTGAAAGTTGATGATAATACAATTTTGGCAACAGCGGATGTCGCCTCCTTATACACTAATTTGCCCCATGCTGAAAGCTTGGATGTGGTGAGATCCTATTTGGAGGATGATGGAACTTTACCCCAGAGTCAAATAGAATTTATTGTGCAATTACTAAAGTACAATCTTGAGCATAATTACTTCTGGTACAAAAACATGTACTTTAGGCAGAGGTATGGATGTGCGATGGGGGCATCGTATGCGCCATCCTTGGCTAATCTATATATGGCCAAATGGGAAGAGGTGGCTATAACAAAAGGAGGGGAGAACATCACCCTATGGAAACGGTTCATTGATGACCTATTGATATTTTGGACGGGTGAACCTGGACCCTTTGAGGAGTACATAGGGGTTGTAAATAATCTGGTTCCAAATATTAAATTAACGGTAGAAATGAGCCCAGAAAGTATTCACTTCCTAGATCTGGAGCTTCGAAAGGAAGGAAATGATGTAATTACCCAATGTTTTTTCAAACAAACAGACAGAAACGGGTATATCCCTGTAACGAGCTGCCATCACCCAACCTGGATAAGAGGAATACCAAAAGGCCAAATGATGAGAGTGAGGCGGAATTGCACTAACATACAGGATTACCAAAGACAAACAGATGTAATTAAGTATAGGTTCATGGAAAAGGGGTATCGTGGAGAGGGACTGGACAAAGTTATACAGGAAGTCCAAAATATGGAGAGAAAAGACCTCCTAAAAACTAGGAGTGGAGGGGACAAACAAGGCGAATTTCAGTTGGCATTTATATCAAGTTACTCGAAACAATATAAAAAAGTTGAGCGTATTATAAAAAAGAACTGGAAAATACTGATCAGTGACCCGGTGATCAGTAGAATTTTACCTCCAAGCCCTAAGTTTATCTATAGAAGAGCCCCTAATTTGAGGGATGCTCTGGTCCCAAGTTGTGTCAACCCTCCAGAATCTAAAAAGAGGAATCATTGGCAAAGTGATGGATTCTTTCCCTGCAGAGATTGTAGGGGCTGCGAGTTTGGACTTGCAGTTAAAACTAAGGAATTCCAATCTAAGGCAAATGGGATGACGTTTAAAATAAGGGACTTTATAACATGCCAGAGTAATCATGTGGTATATTTGATGTGGTGCGAATGTGGATACCAATATGTGGGGCGAACCACACGCACACTTAAGAAAAGAATAAATGAACATATATATAAAATCTCGAAAGGCCATGATAATCACAGTGTATCCTCACATTTCAAATTAAGTCATCAGTGCAATCCAGCAAAAATGAAATTTTGTGGGATTGAAAAATTGAACCCCAATTGGAGGGGGAGTCACAAATTGCGTGAAATAAGTAAGGCAGAAACAAGATGGATATATAACTTGCAAACATTGAAACCTGACGGTTTAAATATAGATATTGACATCAATTGCTTTTTGAATAATGATTAACAGTATTGTATAGGGGGTAGTTAGGATATGGTATGCACTTTATGAAGCTAATTGGCTATGAGCCATCTTTTGGGAATGGGGAATTGGTGGATGATCTATGCACTAAAGTTGCACAGGGAGGGGAAGAAAAAGGGGGGGGGGGTGGAAATATAAAGTAGAGAGTGGTTTGCAGATAATGGGTCTATGCACAAAAAAATTTTGCACAGGGGGGAAGATATGTTATGAAGTAGACATTGTGTCTGCATCAGGGATGTCACAATTTTAGTAGGAGGGTCTGAGTCTAATATATGTTCACATTTATATAAGTGTATATGGGGCACTGTAATATGATACAAAGGTATTAGAGTTAAGATTGATTATTAATGCTTATTATGAGTGTTTGATTATGGGATTGTTTATTATGGAAATGTTGCACGTACAATTTATACTAATAAATATGTTATTGAAATGTTTGGGGGAAGAAATAATTACTGTATAATTGTGACCTAAAGCATAAAGGGCTGCAGGAGTGATCTATGTTGTGATAGGTTAGTTGATATGTGATTGGGGTGGCTACAGTGGGAGGGGGAGGGTTGTGGTGTTTTTATTTTCCATAGGTTGTAACGCCATCAGGCTGTATAGGAGAAGATATGGCGTGCGGAACTGTTTGTGTGGAGGTGTCTGTGTCCGGACGGGCGCAGACGTGTCCGCACAGGGGAAGTGCGTATGGAACGCATGGTGGCACGCAGCGGCCTTCATGCGTCGTACGCAATAACGTACGCTTAGGTATCCATCGCGAGAATGGGAGGGCCGGGGATGACGGAGTGAAGAACGCCGCTGTAGATCATTGCGCTCGCTGATGCGGGGCGTGGATAGGGCGGCGTGGAGGGCCTTATAAGCTTGGTGTGGGATATGACCTTTAGCCCCTGATGAGTCATTGTATGACGAAACCGGTAGGGCGGAGCCAAGGCCTACACACCAAGAGGAGCATACGGAGAGGGGATGCGGGACGCTGCTATCTTCCTGATCCAGAGATGGTGATATTTATGCTGTTTACTTGTTTTCTCATGTACGGGCATTACTGGTTTTAAAGGTTGTATTAAATAATACGGTTTTACACATGATCCTTCTTGTTTGAGCCCTAGATTATGTCCAAAGCATATTAACCTTGATGACGGCAACATTGAGCATTTAGCAGTGTGGTGAACTGGATGTGATACCTGCTGTGTTTTGCTGCTGGTGAGCAGGGATAACTAGGGGGGGAGTGCTTGATATAGGTGGTGTCGGGCATCTTACCTTGATTTATACATATACACTGCTCCCAGAGTGTGACTTTCACTAACTTGTCACAAAAAATAAAATCTTCTATGAACTCGCCATACACCTAACGGAATACCTTGGGGTGTCTTCTTTCTAAAATGGGGTCACTTGTGGGGTTCCTATACTGCCCTGGCATTTTAGGGGCCCTAAACCGCGAGGAGTAGTCTAGAAAACAAATGCTTCAAAATGACCTGTGAATAGGACGTTGGGCCCCTTAGCGCACCTAGGCTGCAAAAAAGTGCCACACATGTGGTATCGCCGTACTCAGGAGAAGTAGTATAATGTGTTTTGTGGTGTATTTTTACACATACCCATGCTGAGTGGGAGAAAGATCTCTGTAAATGGACAATTGTGTGTAAAAAAAATTAACAAATTGTCATTTACAGAGATATTTCTCCCACCCAGCATGGGTATGTGTAAAAATACACCCCAAAACACATTATACTACTTCTCCTGAGTACAGCAATACCACATGTGTGGCACTTTTTTGCAGCCTAACTGCGCTAAGGGGTCCAAAGTCCAATGAGCATCTTTAGGCTTTACAGGGGTGCTTACAATTTAGCACCCCCCAAAATGTCAGGACAGTAAACACACCCCACAAATGACCCCATTTTGGAAAGTAGACCCTTCAAGGTATTCAGAGAGGGGCATGGTGAGTCCATGGCAGATTTCATTTTTTTTTGTCGCAAGTTAGAAGAAATGGAAACTTTTTTTTTTTTTTTCTCACAAAGTGTCATTTTCCGCTTACTTGTGACAAAAAATAATATCTTCTATGAACTCACTATGCCTCTCAGTGAATACTTTGGGATGTCTTCTTTCCAAAATGGGGTCATTTGGTGGGTATTTATACTATCCTGGAATTCTAGCCCCTCATGAAACATGACAGGGGGTCAGAAAAGTCAGAGATGCTTGAAAATGGGAAAATTCACTTTTTGCACCATAGTTTGTAAACGCTATAACTTTTACCCAAACCAATAAATATACACTGAATGGTTTTTTTTTTTATCAAAAACATGTTTGTCCACATTTTTCGCGCTGCATGTATACAGAAATTTTACTTTATTTGAAAAATGTCAGCACAGAAAGTAAAAAAAATCATTTTTTTGCCAAAATTCATGTCTTTTTTGATGAATATAATAAAAAGTAAAAATCGCAGGAACAATCAAATAGCACCAAAAGAAAGCTTTATTAGTGACAAGAAAAGGAGCCAAAATTCATTTAGGTGGTAGGTTGTATGAGCGAGCAATAAACCGTGAAAGCTGCAGTGGTCTGAATGGAAAAAAAGTGGCCGGTCCTTAAGGGGTAGAAAGCCCTAGGTCCTCAAGTGGTTAAGTACTCGTCCCTCCCACTGCGAAGAAGTCAATCCTCCGTGGGAGGGGCTTAACACTAACTAAATCCTAACCTATGTATATGCATAGCCTGGGTGCGCTACCAAGTAAAATTGAAAAATCGAAAATTGCGCAAAAGGTGGATCAGCGCAACACCAGGCCGCCTCCGAATGGCCTCCAATCAGAGATGCGCTGAGCCCCCCCAGGAACTACAAACGCACCTTGAACCCAAACAGAAGCTCTGCATATACACCAAAAGCATGGCTGTTAAGTGGGAGCAGCTGACCAAAAACGAATTAAATTAGTACATAGCAAGGAAATGAGCAGCGCTCCTTAAAAACAGACTAGTGCCTACCTGCAAAAGAGTGCAAGCCCCACTTGTGGGGTCGAATACACACCGAGCATACACATGATTCCTTCTTTCAGAATGTGTAGGAATGTTATATCTTCCTGGGAAATGGTCTTTTCTCCTGGACTAGTATTTGCAAAGTCAGACTCTAATACTTTAATTACAGTCATTGGGGTCACAGGCGGTATTTCTTTAACAGATACACGATGGCACAAACCTGTCACTTGTTTTGGATACACACTCTGAGAGCTTCCAACGATGCTCCAACCCAGGTCTGTCTTAATAGCATATGGCTCATAGTCCTCTCCCGTTATGATCTTTCGTGGCACCAAGGCTCTGGAGCAATCATATCCAATTAGGAGCCCAACACCACAATCCATCAGAGGGGGTACTTCTTGTGATATGACTGCGAGATGATTCCACTTGTTCGCTGTTTCACAGGTAGGAATATGTGCACGTTCAAGAGGTATAAAATCTCTTGCATAAGCAGGAGGTAGGTCAAAAAGGATGTCTGAGGAGAACCCTCTAACTCTTAGTCCAGTAACTCTTTGACTCTTCACAACAGAGTCTCTTTCTATCATTGTGGATAGTTTGAGCTTCACTGGCTCCATTGTGGCTTGTAACTTCTCACAGACCTCCAGGTCGACAAACGTATTGCTGCTCTGTGTGTCTAATAGTGCGTATGCAAGTGTTTCCTTTCCTGCCATGTTATGTGAGGAGATCCATACTGGTACAATCATTGAAGTGCTGCTACTTTCACTTCCATCCATACAGCATGACAATGCAGATGCATTTTCTTCTGATTGGGGAGCTCCGTGTGTTGTAGCTTTGTCCACTGAGGAACGATCTTCATGCAGTGGAGTTGGGTGATGCCTTTTATATATTGCTCACATGGCTTTTCTTTTACAGTCTTTGGAATTGTGTCCTTTTCTCAGGCAAGCAAAGCACAGTTGGTTATCATACACAAACCTTCTCTTTTCTTCGACTGACTTTTCTGTTATTCTCTGACATTCGTATAAGGAGTGGTCTTCTCCACAGAAGATGCATTTTACAGGGCTTGTGTTGTTTACATGCATGTTCTCTTTCTCTGGTTTATCAGATTTTTTTGGCCTGGTTTTATTTACATCATTGCACTTGGCCATTACATCAATCGCGAATGTATCTGCCTTTGCACGCTTTGTGTCTCTTGGCTTTTCTTCCAAGGGCTTTATTGCATGAAGAGATGATACTGGATTGCATGCTATCTTCGCTTCTTTAGAGACAAACGAAGCAAACTCTTTAAAACTAGGATAATCTTTGTCTTGGTCTAGTTGATCTGTGACGTAACGATTCCAGCTTGAAGTCACCCAATCAGGGAGTTTGAGTAGCATTTTCTGATTTTCCTTGCAATCGTTTAGTACTTGCAGACCCTTGATGTGAGGCATAGCAGTGGCGTAGGGACCGGGGTCGCAACGGTCGCCTTGGCGACCAGGCCCGGCTCCTAAAGAGGTGGGGGAGGGGCCCGGGGGGCCCATGTTCGTGCGCTATTGGGAGGGGGGGCGCAGGGCGCTGTAGTGGAGGGGGGGAGCCGCAGCCGCAGGGAGGGCAGCCCGACCTCTCCCTCCCTTCCTCTCCCCGGGGGCCCCCCCCTCAGATGACGCGCACGGAAGCGCTGAAGGCAGAACTCACCTCCCTGCGTTCCAATCGCCGCTGGTCTCCTCTCTGCATAGATGCTGTTACACACGCAGCTTCTGGCTAAACAGGAAGCTGCATGTGTAACAGCATCTATGCAGAGCGGGAGGAGACCAGCGGCGATTGGAACCAGGGACGGAGGTGAGTACCGCCTACAGCGCTTCCGTGCGTGTCACTCTGCATCTGAGGGGGGGGGGGGGGGCGGGGAGAGGAAGGGAGGTAGAGGTCGGGCTGCCCTCCCCGCGGCTCCGGCTCCCCCCCCCCTCCATTATGTGGGGGCAGCTACCTACCTAATCTATTCTGGGGGGGGCAGCTACCTACCTAATCTATTCTGGGGGGGGCAGCCACCTACCTAATCTATCCTGGGGGGGCAGCCACCTACCTAATCTATCCTGGGGGGGGGGCAGCTACCTACCTAATCTATTCTGGGGAGGCAGCTACCTACCTAATCCATCCTGGGGGGGGGGGCAGCTACCTACCTAATCTACCCTGGGGGGGGCAGCTACCTACCTAATCTATCCTGGGGGGGGGCAGCTACCTACCTAATCTATCCTGGGGGGGGGGGGGCAGCTACCTACCTAATCTATTCTGGGGGGGGGCAGCTACCTACCTAATCTATCCTGGGGGGGGGCAGCTACCTACCTAATCTATCCTGGGGGGGGCAGCTACCTACCTAATCTATCCTGGGGGGGGCAGCTACCTACCTAATCTATTCTGGGGGGGCAGCTACCTACCTAATCTATCCTGGGGGGGCAGCTACCTACCTAATCTATCCTGGGGGGGGCAGCTACCTACCTAATCTATCCTGGGGGGGCAGCCACCTACCTAATCTATCCTGGGAGGGCAGCTACCTACCTAATCTATCCTGGCGGGGGGGGCAGCTACCTACCTAATCTATCCTGGGGGGGGGAGCTACCTACCTAATCTATCCTGGGGAGGGCAGCCACCTACCTAATCTATCCTGGGGGGGGGGCAGCTACCTACCTAATCTATCCTGGGGCAGCAGCTACCTACCTAATCTATCCTGGGGGGCAGCTACCTAATCTATCCTGGGGGGGGGCAGCTACCTACCTAATCTATTCTGGGGGAGCAGCTACCTACCTAATCTATTCTGGGGGGGGCAGCTACCTACCTAATCTATCCTGGGGCAGCAGCTACCTACCTAATCTATCCTGGGGGGCAGCTACCTAATCTATCCTGGGGGGGGGGGGCAGCTACCTAATCTATCCGGGGGGGGGGGGCAGCTACCTACCTAATCTATTCTGGGGGAGCAGCTACCTACCTAATCTATTCTGGGGGGGCAGCTACCTACCTAATCTATCCTGGGGCGGCAGCTACCTACCCAATCTATCCTGGGGGGGCAGCTACCTACCTAATCTATCCTGGGGGGGGCAGCTACCTAATCTATCCTGGGGGGGGCAGCTACCTAATCTATCCTGGGGGGGCAGCTACCTAATCTATCCTGGGGAGGGCAGCTACCTAATCTATCCTGGGGGTGGCAGCTACCTAATCTATCGTGGGGGGCAGCTACCTAATCTATCCTGGGGGGCAGCTACCTAATCTATCCTGGGGGCAGCTACCTAATCTATCCTGGGGGGCAGCTACCTAATCTAACCTATACTGGGGGCAGCTACCTAATCTAACCTATACTGGGGGGCACCTACCTAATCTAACCTATACTGGGGGGCACCTACCTAATCTAACCTATACTGGGGGTCACCTACCTATCTAACCTATACTGGGGGGCAGCTACCTAATCTAACCTATACTGGGGGGCAGCTACCTAATCTAACCTATACTGGGGGGCACCTACCTCATCTAACCTTATACTGGGGGGCACCTACCTCATCTAACCTTATACTGGGGGGCACCTACCTCACCTAACCTATACTGGGGGGCAGCTACCTAATATAACCTATACTGGGGGGCACCTACCTATCTAACCTATACTGGGGGCACTTACTTATCTAACCTGTATTGGGGGCACCTAGCTAGCCTATACAGGTGGCAACTATACTGGCTACCTATATTGGAGGCACCTACCTAACTAACCTATACTGGGGGCACCTACCTATCTAACCTATGCTGGCGGCGCCTGCCTATCTAACCTATATTGGGGGCAACTATATTGGCTACCTATGCTGGAGGCACCTACCTGGCTAACCTATACTGGCGGCAACTATACCGGCTTACCTATGCCTGGCTACCTATACTGGGGGGACCTGTAGCTGGCTATAGGGATTCGGATATGTGTGTGCGTCGGGTGTTGCCGGGGGAGGGGGGGCTGTTGTCGCCGGGGGGGGGGGGGGGGGCTGTTGGGGGGGGGCCCACATCCAGATTCCGCATCGGGGCCCAGAGGTTTCTAGCTACGCCACTGAGGCATAGCATTGTCACATGCTTGTAGAAAGTCGCCATACTCTCTAAGCTTAATGTACTCCTTGGAGCCAATCTTTGGCCATTTATTAAGCTGTTCTCTAAATGCACGCTGCAACACAAATGAGTGGCCATACCTTGAATTCAGTTTATCCCAAGCTTGTTTGTAAGCTTCTTCATCCTTCCTATAGAAGCATCCTTCCAGAGCAAGCTTTGCTTCTCCAGTAATGTACTTTTGCAGGTAAAACAGTTTATCAGCTGGGCTTGAGCATCGACGTTCTATAAGTGCTTTAAAGCTTGTACTCCACTCTACAAACTTCAGAGGATCTCCTGAAAATACTGTTAGTTCTGGAGCCGGAAGTCGCGTTAGGACCATTGTGTCATGTATTGCTTGAGCTAGAGCTGTAATACTTTGTTGGTCACTCTGACCAGTGAGGGATGCAGGAGGACAGGGATCGGTCTTTCCACTGTACACAGATCGACATCTATCTTTATTTTCTTTTGTTTCCTCTTCAGCATACACTCTAAGTTTAGCCTCCATGACCTCAATGTCTCTCTGATTCTCTAGTCTTTTTAGTTGTTGTCGTTGTGCATCAATGGCAGCTTCCATTTCAATTTCAGCCTTTTTTGCAGCAAGTTGTGCGGCGGCTTCTGCTCTCTTAGCTGAAATACTTGAAGACCCTGAGTTGTGGCTGGAGTGTTTGCTAGGAACTGTGGAAATTGTGGATCCATATATAGATTTAGCATAATCCTTGTCATAAAGCATGTGTAGCCTCATCTTCTCAGTCTTAGATTGCATTAAAGTCATCTTCAGTTAAGCGTATCCTTATAAGTCCTAATAAATCTTCTGTCACTGCTATACATGCATCAATTTTCCTTCGGATGTCTTGGGAGGGTGCTGCATGCAAACGTAAATCATCATATGTTCTCTTTAACTCTGACTAAAACGTCTCAATAGAATCCATTATTTCACACAAGTCATTTTCTGAGCACTCATACTTTAGCTTTGTGCGAACCTCTCTGATTAGGATTTTCCATTTTTCATACATGGAGCTGAACTTCTTTTCTTTTTGAGCAGATTCTTGCTGCTTTAGTTCCTGCATCTTTGGTGTAAATCGTTTCTCACGACTAGACTTTCTTAACTGATCTACCCCTGTCATGACTGCCTGAGACTTCTTCAGCAATGACTCTAGTTTCTCAATTCTAGAATACTGACTTTTTATAGTGTAGCACTCACCCCCTAAGGAGCGGCTGAAGATAGATTTGGGTTCCCTACCGTACCAGCTGCAACTCACTTCAGAAACTGGACCCAACAATAATCATAGTAAAACCACTAACAGTGCGGCTTTAATAATAGCATATGAAGCCTTGTTAGAGCGGAATTTAGATAAACAGCAAACACATAAACATCAAACATGCAATAATAAACTGAGTGTGGGATAAGTCTGTCTATCACTTTAAGTCCCTGTCTATCCACTGGCCAGTGGCTATATAAGTTCTATGATGGCCGGCGTTGGGGCCCTTTGAGAGCGCTCCGTCCCTTTAAAGAGGGCACTTGTAATCCACAGGGAATGAAGGCAAACTATATAAAACGTATTCCGAAAGAGAGGATAAAAAAAAAAGGTTTCTCAATCCTGAGAGTCAGCAATAAATCCAGGAAAAGAAAAAGGGATCTCTGTGATGGCTCCTATAGAAACTGTAATCAATTCTCTGCTTTCAGTTAGAAATAAACATGGCCGTGAGGCCTCTCACCAAACCACTGCTGTCCACAGTCTCAGATGAACCTGGGTCAGAATGCAGGCAGATGGTCCACAAGTCCCTCTGTCCAGATGGATGTTCTCCTTCCCTCTCAGATGATGGAGGTATTCTTACCCGCAGCAATGTTTTTGTCCTGTCCCAACATTCTGGCTGGAGGGGTTCAGTTCTGTGTCCTTCCCACACCACTCTCTTCCCTCTCCACACCCTGTTCCCCGTTCTCACGCCTCCCCCGGGAACCAAAAATCAGCTCTAAAAGTTCCACTCTGTTTAGGGGCAGGCAATGCATTTTGGAAAACAATGAAACAGCACCACCTAGGGGCTACACACTCCCCCCACTAAAAGTCTTTGGTCCCCAAAGATAGGTTGGTAAGTTACAAACTAACCAAACTTTTGAACTTAACCGTTATATGGGGCCAGATAACAATTTGTAATATATTCATTAGACAGAGGTACTTTCCACCATGGGATGTCAGGAGCAGAGTGAAGTGAGTCACAAACTGATACAGCAGCTTGGGGTATTTGAGCCTCTAGGTTCCTGCGAACAGTGGTGATAGCTTGTTCAGAGCTCTTCCCCATGAAGTCATAGGTCAGCCTTTTGGGGGGTTGAATTGCACGCTTTCCTCTTTGTTCCAGAGGTAAAGGTGGTTCAATTTCAGCCAATTGTTCTGCAACTTCAGTAGATGGAGGTGAAGGTACTGCTACCGAGGTATTAGGTCCCAGTTCTTGCTCAGACCCAGGTAGACTTTCTTCAGGTTCTTGATCACAACTTTGTGGCATGAACTCTGGAGCGTCAGCTCTCAATGGGCTAGAATGAGGTTCAGCTACAGTTAAAGGGTTTGTATCTGCATCTGTTGGCCACAACCACTGCGCTCCTAAGTAATATTCCCAATCATTGTCCTCATCTTCATCATCATCTTCCTCTATCAAAGGGGGTGGCGAAGATCGAGTTACTGGAGCTCTTCTAGGAAGAATTCGTTCTACTGGTTGTGACACTCGTACGGCTTCACTGAGTGGTAGAAGGTGGTTGCGGTGCCAAGTCTTCAGGGGACCAGTCTTTCCCTCAGGACGAATTTGGTACACAGGAAGACCAGGTAGTTGAGCACACACAATATAGGGCTGTGAGCTCCACCTATCACTGAGCTTATGTTGTCCACGAAGACCAAGATTTCTCAGAAGGACTCGATCACCTGGTTGCAGATGGTGGATTCTCACTCTTAGATCATAGCGTCTTTTATTCTGCTGTTCCCTACTACTGGATGCAATTTGGGCCTTCTCATAAGCAGTCTTGAGGTTTCGCCTAAGTCGATCAACATATCCCTTGTGGGACGTAATAGAGGTATCATCAGGTGAGATGCCAAAGGCTAAGTCCACAGGCAATCTGGCTTCCCTGCCAAACATCAATAAGTAAGGGGAGTGCCCAGTAGAATCATGCTTTGTACTATTGTATGCATGAACCACAGCAGATATATGACGACTCCAGTGCTGTTTCTTTTCTGAAGGTAATGTCCCTAGCATATCTAGGAGTGTCCGATTAAATCTTTCTGGCTGAGGGTCCCCTTGAGGGTGGTATGGGGTAGTTCTTGATTTCTTCACACCCAACATACTCAGTAACTCTTTGATGAGTTTGCTTTCAAAGTCTCTGCCCTGATCTGAATGTAACTTTTGAGGCAGGCCATAGTGAACAAAGAATTTCTCTATCAGGACTTTGGCTACGGTAGATGCTTTCTGGTCTTTGGTAGGGAAGGCTTGGGCATAGCGGGTGAAATGGTCGGTCACCACTAGAACATTTCCCTGTCCGCTAGAGTCCGGTTCCAAACACAGAAAGTCCATGCACACCAGTTCCATGGGACTTTGACTCTGTAAATGGCCCATTGGGGCAGCTCTGGAAGATAGGGTCTTCCTCTGTATGCATCTCAGGCAGGAATGACAGTAGCTTTCGACCTCAGCTTTCATGCAGGGCCAATAGAAACGGTCTCTGACTAGATGAAAAGTCCTTTCTGCTCCAAGATGGCCATGTTCATCATGTAGGGCTCCCAACACTGTAGTTCTGTGTTTCTTTGGAAGGAGCAACTGCCACTTTTCCTGTATGTCATCTACAGGTGCTTGTCTATAAATCAGTCCATTTCTAAGCTGAAGTCTGTTATATTCCTTGTAGACTAATTTTGCCTCCTCTGGAACTTCAGTTTGTAAGAGTAATGGTTGCTGGCTTTCTAATGCTTTCAATGTCAGTCGGCAAAGAGGGTCTTCTAATTGATCTCTCCTTAAATCTTGTCTGCTGAGGATGGGCAGACCTCCCTTCTTTACTTGAGTCAGATTGCAGTAGAAATCAGGGACTCCTGCAGCACTTACTCCAACAGCTCCTGCCCCTGCAGCTCCTCTGACCCTATGTTCCACCCCTTGACACAGGGCTTGGATCCCTTCTGGGGTCAATCGTATCCACTCTTCTTCAGATACCTCTGTATTGTAGGGTCTCCTAGACAGTGCATCAGCATCTCTGTTCCCAACCCCTGGACGATACTTCAGGCTGAACCGAAATCCAGCCAAGGCTGCCAACCACCGGTGACCTGTTGCATCTAGCTTGGCGGTTGTGAGAAGGTAGGTGAGTGGGTTGTTGTCTGTCTTGACTTCGAATTCAGCACCATACAAATAGTCCTTCAATTTCTCAACTACTGCCCACTTCAAGGCCAGGAACTCAAGTTTGTGGGTAGGGTAGTTTTTCTCTGATGGGGAGAGGCTTCGGCTCACATAAGCCACTGGTCTCAATTGTCCATCATGTTCTTGGTACAACACTCCACCGATCCCCTCTCGGCTAGCGTCAACATGTAGTTCATAGGGGCGAGCTGGATCAGCATAGGCTAAGACTGGTGCATGTGTCAAACCCCACTTTAACTTCTCAAAGGCTTGCTCACATTCATAAGTCCATTCGTCTTCAATAGCCTCTTTTGACTTCCGAGGTCCTTTGGCTGATTGGCTATGATTAGGTGGCTTAGAGTCATCTTCTTCACCATCATTTTTCAAGAGCTCATTGAGAGGTCGGGCAATCTTAGCAAATCCTTCTACGAATCTTCTATAGTATGAACAGAATCCCAGGAAGGATCTTAGCTCTGATACAGTTTTCGGTCTTGGCCAGGTTGTCGCTGCTTCAAGTTTCCTGGGGTCAGTGGCCACCCCTTCAGCAGAAACTACATGCCCCAGGTAAGTAACAGAAGGCATGCAGAACTGGCACTTTTCCAAGGATAACTTCAGCCCCTCTTCCCAAAGCCGGTCTAGCACTTTTTCTAAACGTTCTTCATGCTCTTCTAGAGTTCTTCCAAATACAATTATATCATCCAAGTACACCAAAACTTCCACTAGGTGCATGTCACCCACTGTTCTTTCCATCAGACGCTGAAATGTAGCTGGAGCTCCAGTCAGGCCTTGAGGCATTCGGTTAAACTCAAAGAACCCAATGGGACAGATGAAAGCAGTTTTTTCTTTGTCTTCAGGATGCATGGGGATCTGATGGTAACCACTTCGAAGGTCCAAGACACTGAACCACTTGGCCCCTGAAAGGCAGTGCAATGCATCTTCTATGCGTGGTGTGGTATACTGGTCGGGAATGGTTCTTCGGTTTAGAGTGCGGTAGTCGATACACAGTCTGATTGACCCATTTTTCTTTCGCACCACCACAATGGGGGAGGCATAAGGACTCCTTGATTCTCTAATTATTCCTGTTCTTTTCAGTTCTGCAATCTGCTGTCTCAAGTCTTCTAAGTCACCAAACGGGATCCGACGTGATCTTTCTCGGAAGGGCTTGTCATCTTGCAGACGAATCCGATGTTGGGTACTCTTGGCACAACCCACATCAAACTCATTTTTGGAAAATAGCTCCTGTTTTCTCAGTAACAGGTCCTGAAGACTCTTCTTCCATTCAGTGGGTGCAGGAGAATTTTCTGGGTAGAAGCATTCTGTGGAAAGCCTATCTGCTGCTCCCCCCACTAAAACAGATGGTGAAACAGGGGTGGCTGAATTCACTTGTCCAAGCAGCATTTGGGAATTAAGTTTCACTGGGGAATCAGTAGTGTTACGAAGGCTTACAGGAACTCTTCCTTTAGTTCGCTGCAAATCTTTAGTTGGGACTACTTCAGGCACTAGCTGTAATCCAGTTTCTTCTCCCTTTTTTCGATCTGCTTCTAACATAATATAGGGCCCTGGCTGTTTCCAACTCAGCCGTACTTCAGCCCTGAGACAGGCTACTTCACCAGGTTGCAGAACTCTCTCTTCCTTACCAAGCAGCCATAACTTCCCCACTCCCTCAGCTGGAGCTTCCTGTTCCTGGATCAGACCTTGGTATATGGGCCGCAGCAATGGGTGTAATTCTCCCTCAGCTGGAGGAGCCTCGCGGGACAGTAATGGTTCTAGCATTCTCCTCACTAGATGTGTGTTTGTTCCCACTATCATGGAGCTCCTATCAGACCCTGGGGGTCGAGAGCACACAATCGCAAGGGCATCAAATGTTCCAGACTGTCCGAAGATCAATGGATCAGCTGATATCTTGATCTGAAGATAACCATCATAGGGAAACTTCTTAGCACTAAGACCCCAGATTTCAAGATCTTCCAGCTTCTGCAAAGGCAAGTGTTTTAAATGCTTATCATAGAAGTCTTTGTACAAAAGGGTCACTTGTGCACCTGAGTCAAGGAGGGCTTTGGTGTAAATTCCTTCAACCTGAACAGGTATCACTGGTGATGGTCCTATTAGCTCAGCTGGGAATCTCCTGGAAACACTTGGGGCAGCGGGTCCTGCAGGTTTAGCATGTATCCTTCTCTTTCTTCTGACCCGTTTGTAGCAAGGTATCTCACAAGGTATTTTGGATTGTAGTGTATTTCTTTCCTGTTGAATGGAGTCAAACACAGAGGCAGGGGTTTTAAAATCTCCCTTTACTTTGTTCCTAATTTTAGGGATGGAGCGGACAGAGGAAGGTGGGCACCCGGGTGGCTCCTTCACCGAGGCCCTCTGTAGTTTCCCTGTGGCTTTCCAGGGCATCCTTGGTTCTTGTTGTACTTTAACCCAACCTCTTCTTTTATCCCAAAGGGACTTGAGCAAGTGCTTTTATAATGTCCTAGCCCTCCACAGTTGTAACAGATTCCTGGACTAGCTGGCTTCTTTAAACCAAGGGAAGACACATCCTTTGTTTGCTCTAATACATCCTTTTTCATCTGATCTTGATGTTTGACGGTCAACTGGGTCAGCATGTGCATCATTTGGGACATTTGAGATTTAAGAGTGTCTATTTCGGAATGGACATCATCAGCAGCACCCACTACTGCAACTTCAGCTGATCTTCGTGCATTGCCTTGTTCTCTGTCTTTAGCTTCTAACATAGCTTCTTCCTCTCTCACTGTCCTTATCAACTCAGGATAATGTAGTTCCTCATAATCTTTACTTGTCCTAAGTTGGAGCATGATGGGGTCTAAAGGCTGCGCCCCTCTCAAGACCTGTCGAACTCTAATCTTGTCCACCGTGCTTGGGACTAAGCCTTTCTTGAGTAGTATTTGGTGCAGGATCTTATCCAGCCGTCCCATATATGAAGACAATTTTTCTCCTTTCTTCTGATAAGTGTGTTCAAATTGATACAGAAGGTCTGAGATCTTTTCTGTTCTCCCAAATACATCTTGTAGAATACTGAGATAGTCATAGGCTGTGCATTCAGGCTGACTGAGTTTTAGATTTCTCACTGCATCAGAAGCAGCTCCTCTCAAACTTTCAGCAATTCTTTGTTTCTTTTGCGCCTCAGGCACATCCCACTCATCCAGCCCCTGCATAGCCTGGTCAATCCACCCCTCAAAGTCTTCTTCTCCAGATGGGACAGGTGTTTTCCCTGAAAAAAAACGCAGCTTTCTATAGCCATATCCTGTTGGGGCATCAGGGACCTTCAGGCAGCGCTCCATGACTTTCTCAAATTTTTCAAAGAAGTTTGCTTGTGAGTCTGTGCTAGGTGCAGACATGCTAGGGGCTAAAACATTTGGTGGGCGTGCCTGTGTTGTATCAACTTTGCTTGCTTGTGAACCTGGGTGGCATTTAGGGGTTATGATATCAGCTTCTAAACCATCAGACAGCAGTATTTTCTGAGCCTGAAAGCAAATGGGTACTTCATCTCGCCACTCTAACAGTGCATAAGTCCGAGGCCCTTCAGAGTCCTCTGTACAGTCCAGAACATAACCTCTGCTTTCAGGCGAAAGTGCTGTGACCACGTGGCGAATGCGGGCTGCAGACCATTCATTTCCTGGAAGGCTAAGTATAATGCACAGTTCTGGCCTAGCTTTCTGATGGTCACACCACTTGGTAGCAGCTTCTGGGTCCATTCTGCCTTCGCTCATTTTCTCTGGCAGAGGGGTAGGAAATCCAAGGACGAGCCCCCACGTGTAGCACTCACCCCCTAAGGAGCGGCTGAAGATAGATTTGGGTTCCCTACCGTACCAGCTGCAACTCACTTCAGAAACTGGACCCAACAATAATCATAGTAAAACCACTAACAGTGCGGCTTTAATAATAGCATATGAAGCCTTGTTAGAGCGGAATTTAGATAAACAGCAAACACATAAACATCAAACATGCAATAATAAACTGAGTGTGGGATAAGTCTGTCTATCACTTTAAGTCCCTGTCTATCCACTGGCCAGTGGCTATATAAGTTCTATGATGGCCGGCGTTGGGGCCCTTTGAGAGCGCTCCGTCCCTTTAAAGAGGGCACTTGTAATCCACAGGGAATGAAGGCAAACTATATAAAACGTATTCCGAAAGAGAGGATAAAAAAAAAAGGTTTCTCAATCCTGAGAGTCAGCAATAAATCCAGGAAAAGAATAAGGGATCTCTGTGATGGCTCCTATAGAAACTGTAATCAATTCTCTGCTTTCAGTTAGAAATAAACATGGCCGTGAGGCCTCTCACCAAACCACTGCTGTCCACAGTCTCAGATGAACCTGGGTCAGAATGCAGGCAGATGGTCCACAAGTCCCTCTGTCCAGATGGATGTTCTCCTTCCCTCTCAGATGATGGAGGTATTCTTACCCGCAGCAATGTTTTTGTCCTGTCCCAACAGTCTGGCTGGAGGGGTTCAGTTCTGTGTCCTTCCCACACCACTCTCTTCCCTCTCCACACCCTGTTCCCCGTTCTCACGCCTCCCCCGGGAACCAAAAATCAGCTCTAAAAGTTCCACTCTGTTTAGGGGCAGGCAATGCATTTTGGAAAACAATGAAACAGCACCACCTAGGGGCTACAATAGCACACTCTAATCTTTCTTTTTCTTGCTGATTGGTTTCTGTCTTTAAGATTTATTTTAGCTCTACTACCTTTTGCTGCAGAGACTCAATCTGTCTAGTCACCTCCCCACACTAACATTGGATCACTATGAACTGACATTTCACTTCTAGGCATCAAATATCTAGTAACAAACAAGAAATAGAACACTTTGCATAAATGCAGAAACAATATCTTATAACTTTAAACTCTTAAGTCTCTATTACTTAAATTCTTTCTTTACTTATTGCATACCCCCCAACCGTCCCGTTTTCGTCGGGATTCTCCTGATTTGGGGGGGCCCTCCCGCTGTCCCGGGCCCCCCCTCTTGAATCCCGACAGCTGGGCAGAATATAGGAGGAAAAAATGATCGAGGCTCCAGCCGCGGTAATGAGGGATGTGGGAGCCCGGCTTCATTACTTCCTCCCTCCCTCCCTCTCTCTGAATGCCCCCCTGATGTGTCAGTCTGTCCCCCCTTGTTAGCAGAGTGAGCACAGCGGAGCAGCCAGCTGAGTCCTCTTACCGCAGATCCACTTGTACTGTCTGGCATCGGACCTCCATGTGCTTCCTGTTTACTATGACGTCACAGGAAGCAGATGGAAGTCCTATGCCAGTACGAGTGGATCTGCGGTAAGAGGACTCGGCTGGCTGCTCCGCTGCGCTCACTCTGCTAACAAGGGGGGACAGACAGACACATCAGGGGGGCATTCAGAGAGAGGGAGGGAGGAAGGAAGTAACGAAGCCGGGCTCCCGCATCCCTCATTACCGCGGCTGGAGCCTCGATCATTTTTTCTGCCTCCAGGCAATCCCCTCCCCACCTATAAGTGGCACCCTCCTACCCACCCACGGGCATTCTCACCCCCCCTCCACTGACAAACCCCTACCCACTAGCACCCTCCTCCCCACCAAGAGTGTACTCTGCCCATGGCCCTAGGCACGCAGTAGATTTGGGCGCATGAGACAAGTGGACAAAAAGGGCGCCCCATTCACTTCCATTATAAATATCGTTTAATGGGCGCCGAACAGGGGAAAAAAGGCACCGGAGATTATTAACGTTTTAACAAAGGCGCCCGGAGATTTTTAAGGATTTATAACTGTTTGTGATGATTTAACTTTACAAAATGAGCCCGTGACGAATAACGTTTATGAAGATACTAAATCACTATTTCTAAAACATTTCTAAAACATTATTATCCACCCAAAAAAAATATTTACATTTTTTTATTTACATTTTTTATTTATTAATGTCTGTAAAACATTATTATCCATAGGGGTCTTAGGTTTAGGCACCACCAGGGGGGGTCTTAGGTTTAGGCACCAACAGGGGGGTCTTAGGTTTAGGCACCAACAGGGGGGTCTTAGGTTTAGGCACCAACAGGGGGGTCTTAGGTTTAGGCACCAACAGGGGGGTCTTAGGTTTAGGCACCAACTGGGGGGTCTTAGGTTTAGGCACCAACTGGGGGGTCTTAGGTTTAGGCACCAACAGGGGGGTCTTAGGTTTAGGCACCAACAGGGGGGTCTTAGGTTTAGGCACCAACAGGGGGGTCTTAGGTTTAGGCACCAACAGGGGGGTCTTAGGTTTAGGCACCAACAGGGGGTCTAGGGGTTAGGGATAGGTACAGGGAGGGTTTTTAATAAACGTAAATATAAGTTTCACTTTACAAACAGGGAAGATTAACGTTTTAAGAATTGCCGATCTCATACACATTATTTAGTGATTTATAAATTCTTAAAACACTATTTGTAAACGAAATTCTACACAATATTTCTATAAACGATATTTCCATTTAACGTTTATACCACGCGCCCTTTTTTCCCGACGCCCTTTTCGTACGTACGCCCTTCCCCAGGCACCCTTACCCTGGCCCCTGCACCCTTTCCCAGGCACCCTGCCCCTGGCCCCTGCACTGTTCCCTAGGCACCCTGCACCCTTCCCCAGGCACCCTGCTCCTGGCCCCTGCACCTGGCCCCTTCACCCCTCCATAGCTCCCAACTGTCCCTTTTTCGGAGGGACAGTCCCTTTTTGGGAGCCCTGTCCCTCTTTCCCTGTATCACCCTCATTTGTCCCTCTTTCAGGACTTTGCCCCTCTTTCTATATAAATATATACATTTCTATACTAAAAATGTGTTTGATTGACTCTAAACTTTATTCCCATCCTTTAAATTGATATATTACTAATTTTAAAATGTTATTATGAAGGAAAATGAACCAGGATAGAAAGGACCAGTGTGGTTTGAATTATAAAACAACATATTTTCTTATGAAATTTTTATGGTATGCGTGACTAGAGGTGTGGCAGGGGCGTGGCTTAAGTGTCCCTTTTTCTCATCTCAAAAAGTTGGGAGGTATGCTTATTGTGGTAAGATCCATCCTTTTTCTGAGACCACACAAATACGATGAAACTCTTATTTTTACACTCTCGATGTTGCACAACAGATTGTTGTACCTGAAGTCTATTTGCAGAAAGCAAAGCAGCGCTGCATGCAGAATCAAAGGCCTTTGTAGCAGGACACTGAATTGAAAGCTTTGTAGGAAAGATTGCAGTACTGCATGCTGAATCTGTCTATCTCCGGATGAAGCACACTTTCAATAAAGCAGGCTGCACGCTGAATCTGTAGCACATTGTCAATAAAGCAGGCTGCACGCTGAATCTGTAGCACACTTTCAATAAAGCAGGCTGCACGCTGAATCTGTAGCACACTTTCAATAAAGCAGGCTGCACGCTGAATCTGTAGCACACTTTCAGTAAAGCAGGGCTGCACGCTGAATCTCTCATCAGGATGGATTTAGCACACGTTTTCACTGTAATTGCCGCTGGTCACAAAACGAGTCCACGCTTCATACTGATGTTACAAGTTGTTCATTTATTCTTTATCATGGGTCACCATGAAATATAGTGGAACTTTGAAGCACCAAACACATTGACATATCAGATTTAACTTTATACTGTGGTACATCTTCAATCTTGTCACACCGTGAAAACTGCACATAAACAATAAAGCCTTTTAGTTTCAGCCATTAGATTGCTTGCTTACACTTTTAGCATGGCATTCTATCATACATGTGCAGACATCATATGCATTATGCAGGGCCGGCCCGCCCATGAGGCGGGGTGAAACGTTTGCCTCAGGCGGCGCTTCTGAGGGGGCGGCACCCGCCCGTGCGTGGGTGTGGAGTGCCGCCCGAGCTGGAGGGAATAGCGGGCAGGAAGGGGGTATTGGGCCTAGCGGCGGGGAGGGGGGTCGGACCCCCCCCTCCCTCGCCTGGGTCCCCCGTCCTCCGCTCCCCTCCAGCTTGTTATGCGCGCTGGCTGGCTGGCTGCAGCTGTAAGAGGCAACGGGCGGGGATCACTCACCTCTTCCTCGTTCCAACGTGCGCTCCACTGACGTCACTTCCTGCGGCGTAGCAGGAAGTGACGTCAGTGGAGCGCAGGCTGAATGAGGAAGAGGTGAGTGATCCCCGCCCGTTGCCTCTTACAGCTGCAGCCAGCCAGCCAGCGCGCATAACAAGCTGGAGGGGAGCGGAGGATGGGGGACCCAGGCGAGGGAGGGGGGGTCCGACCCCCCTCCCCGCCGCTAGGCCCAATACCCCCTTCCTGCCCGCTATTCCCTCCAGCTCGGGCGGCCCCCCCACACCCATGGGGGGGGGGGGCGCAGCGGCGATTTCTTTAAAGTTTGCCTCAGGCGGCAAATGGTCTAGGGCCGGGCCTGGCATTATGAATACATCTAAACATTTCACATTGTTCATACTTCTTTACACAGATATTTGCATCAAAACAGGAATAAAATGTGTTCTGTACCGTGTTTGCCTCTCTGACCAGCTGTAGAATAAGGGCTATCTCTGTCCAGTCTCCATTAGCATGTGCTCTCTCCTCTATGCTGTCACCAGAATGAGGCTTGGCTCTATAGCTCATGAAATATGTAGAGATACCAGAGTGAGGCTTGGCTCTGTGGTCCTCATGAGACTTGGGGAATCAATTTAGCATTAAAGGGCCCATCCATAATAAGAAGTATGTATATCTTTAGCAAACATATAATACAACTCTTTTAAAATACTGGAAACTGTACAATATTGCTGAACACTGTCCTGGGATAAGATAATACATTGCACTGTCATAGTGACACACATGCTAAATATCAGCGTCAGCTACAATGTGTCTGCTGACTGTGATATAGAGGGTCAATGTTTAGCCCAGTGACGAGATATAGGAGGCGGGTCGAACACGCTATATGTTTGCGTCCCCACACGAACAGCTGAATTTCGCCGGGAACTGTCCACCGGCAAACCGTTCAGGCCATCCCGACCTATTTTGCATAAGTGCTGTGTGTTCATTCACACTGCGAAAAGGGGCTGTCTCTTGTTCCCTTGTCTCCTTAGCGATATCAGGTAGTCCACAAGGTCGTCGACCATACAATAACTCGAAATGCGAAAACCCTGCGGAACCTTCCTTATGGCAAACATAAGATACAGCTAGAGGCAATGGAAACAGTAAATTCGGGCGCCTGAGGCTAGTGGACAAATCGGGCGCCGCCATTCACTCCTATAATAAATATCGTTTAATGGGCGCCCGATAGGAAAAAAGGGCGCCGGTGAAAAATAACGTTTTAAAAGCGGCGCCCGGAGACTTAATGTTTTATTACTGCTTCTCATGATTACACATTATTTAATGATTTATACATTTTTAAATATTATTTTTAAACGAAAAACAGTACAATATTTTTTTTCAAACATTATTTTTAAACGAAAAACAGTACATTTTTTTTTTTTTACATTATTTTTAAACGAAAAAACCAACAGGGGGGTCTTAGGTTTAGGCACCAACAGGGGGGTCTTAGGTTTAGGCATCAACAGGGGGGGTCTTAGGTTTAGGCACCAACAGGGGGTCTTAGGTTTAGGCACCAAAAGGGGGGTCTTAGGTTTAGGCACCAACAGGGGGGTCTTAGGTTTAGGCACCAACAGGGGGGTCTTAGGTTTAGGCACCAACAGGGGGGTCTTAGGTTTAGGCACCAACAGGGGGGTCTTAGGTTTAGGCACCAACAGGGGGGTCTTAGGTTTAGGCACTAACAGGGGGGTCTAGGGGTTAGGGGTAGGTACAGGGAGGGTTACTTAGGCACCAACAGGGGGGGTCTTAGGTTTAGGCATCAACAGGGGGGTCTAGGGGTTAGGGGTAGGTACAGGGAGGGTTACTTAGTAATTTTTTTTTTTTAACGTTATTATACGTTTCAGTATTTAAACGAAAGATTAACGTTTTTACAATTGCCGATTTAATGCACATTATTTAATGATTTATAACTTTAAAAAACATAAATTTTTAACGAAATATAGTACATTTTTAAACGTTATCCATGCTTATCGTTAAAAACCCGGCGCCCTTTTTTCCCAGCGCCCCTTTTTAACGTACGCAGAGGCAATCCCAGTTCATACCATCTATGTCCCCCATTTTTTTAACATGTTTTCAGGGTCTTATTAAAGGAATTCTATCAATGCCCAAGTGTTCTAAAATTACAATGTACAAATAATGTCTAAGTAGCTGTGTTAACATTTTCCTACTTTTGATATATAAATATCAGAGGCAAAAGCTTTAATTTATTGAGAGTAGGATTTAGCTATATTGGGACAAATCAATTGCAGAAGGGGTGTCTGCTTCAATGCACAGCCAGTGTTGCATATCAGACTACAGAGTATTTTTCTCAGAAAGCAAAAACCGTATGAAAAGCTGTGACAAAAGCTGTGAGCTTTCTCTCTCTCTCACACACAGAGTTACACACAGGGTTAACTGATCAAGTGTGAGGGGAATTTCCCCTCTCCTCATGGCTCATTCTGCCATCAGTTTTGGCATCAGTAAAGTTTAAAAGCATTTTGATAATAAAGATGTTGCCAGTGAAATGTATACACCAGTACTTAGCAGCACTTCCCAAACAATTCCTATCTCAATTGAAAAAAAATATGTAGATTGATAGTGTTCCTTTAACTACTTTACATTCCAGGATTTATATGCAACGTCCTATTTAGTGCTACTGTAGGTTTCAGAATGTAGAATCTGCGTCAGGCATTAATCACTGCCGTCCCACTGCTGTGCATGCAGGTGCACTCCCGTGTGTGCACGTGATCGTGTACACTCATGCACATGCTTGAGCGCACTCATACATGTGCACGAGCCTGTGTTAAAAGTGAATGATTGCTGCTAGCAATAGCAACAATCGTTCATAAAGTTAGGCAAAAAAAAGTTTTAAAAGTAAATGAAAAAAAAATTAGAGTGACATAGTCCCAATGAAATACAAAAAAAAAATATTTTACCCCCCCAGTTTAATTTTTACACCAACCTAGCTTATTAACCCATTGTTAACCCCAGCAATACCTATACCTGTTGTTTATAAACTTTTAATGACTGCCACCTGTATTGATTAGATGAGATCGCTAGGGCTAAAGTTTGGGGCCCCAATGCTCTACAGATATATCACTCTGACGTTGCTTAGCAATGTATCTGTACAGCAGTGTGCCCCCCCCCCCCCAAACTGTCACCCTAGTGAACGCTTCCGATCGCATCGCTACAGACGCACAGGCTGGGGATAACGGTCCACTCGGTTTGGGCAAACATTTGGAACAGCTCCTTAGCTATGGCTTTGGAGGATATATACCTTAAAGGAAGTGCTTCGGGATAGCATATCATATGGCATATGACTATAAGGATAAACTGTTGGCCCAAGGGCAGACTTCACTACTGGTCCCACTAAGTCCATTGCAATTTTTTCATAGGGAATCTCAATAATTGGTAACAGCAACAAGGGGCTTTGATAGTGTGGCATGGGAGCAGACAACTGACACTCTGGGCACAACTGGCAACAGAGCCGGATCATCAACCAGGCACCTCAAGCACCTGCTCTGGGCCCCATCCTGGCAGCAGGTAACTTTTAACTTTACTGAAACTATAAAGCTTCAGTATAGTTTCCCCCACACTCACAGATTTCCATTGCCAAGTAGCAGCAGACAGGTGAGGGGGAACCATTTTCTCACCAGTCTGCTGCTGGCGCAAGAACACTCCCTGGCCAGCCCGACAATTAATCTTTAGTTCCCGCCAGGGAGGAAGAGCTGGAGGTGGCGCTGCTGAGCACACACACTCAAGTCTCATGAATCGTGATGTGAGGACCATCTTCACAAGAGAAGACAAGAATGCTGCTGCTGCTCAGAGTTAAGTAGAGGGGGTTGAAGGGGATGGGGGTCCGCTAAAGAGTGCCATAGAAGAGACATTGATGAAATAAAGCCCCGCCCATGGCTGCTGGAAGCCCCACCCACAAACAGCGAGAAGCCCCGTTCACATCCCGCGGGAAGCTCCGCCTCCCAGGACACCTTGCAACTCCCTCCACCTCCACATCACTGACCTCTCTTCCCCTCCTGCAACCCACACTGACCTCTTCCTCACCCCCTTGCAACCCACACTGCTCTCCCTCCTTCCCCCATGCACCCACACTGACCTGTCCCTCACCCCCCTGGTACCCACTCTGACCTCTCCCTCCCCCCCCCTGCAACCCACTCTGACCTCTCTCTCACCCCTCTGAAACACACACTGACCTCTCCTTCCCCCCGCAACCCACACTGACCTCTTCCTCACCCCCCCTGAAACTCACACTGACCTCTCCCTCACCCCCCTGCAATCCACTCTGACTTCTCCCTCACCCCCCCCCCCCCCTGCAACCCACACTGACCTCTCCATCCACCAGCAGAGTCCACACTGGCCTCTCCCACAGAAGTGTTCACACTGACCTCCCTCTCCCATAGCAGTGTCCACATTGACCTCTCCCTCCCCCAGCAGCGTCCACACTGACCTCTACCCTCCCCCAGGAGTGCCCACACTGACCTCCCCCAGCAGCATCCACACTGACCTCTCCCTCCCTTATCAGCATCCATACTGACCTCTCCCTCCCCCACCAGTGCCCACACTGACCTTACATTTCCCAAGCAGCGCCCACACTGACCTCTCCCCCTACAGCACCCACACTGACCTCTCCCTCCCCTAGCAGCATCCACACTGACCTTTCCCTCCCCTGCCGTGCCCACACTGACCTCACACTCCCCAAGCAGCGTCCACACTGACCTCTCCCATTGCAGCGCCCACACTGACTTCTCCCCCCCCCCAGCAGTGCCCACACTGACCTCTCCCTCCCCCAGTAGCATCCACACTAACCTCTCCCTCCCCCAGCAGCACCCACACTGACCTCTCCCTCCCCAAGCAGCGTTCACACTGCCCACTCCCTCCCAAGCAATGCCCACACTGACCTCTCCCTCCCCCATCAGAATTCACACTGACCTCTCCCTCCCCAGCAATGCCCACACTGACCTCTCCCTCCCCCATCAGAATTCACACTGACCTCTCCCTCCCCAGCAATGCCCACACTGACCTCTCCCTCCCCCAGCAGAATTTACACTGCCCTCTCCCTCCCCCAGCAGAATTCACACTGACCTCTCCCTCCCCAGCAGTGCCCACACTGACCTCTCCCTCCCCAAGCAGCATCCACACTGACCTCTCCCTCCCCAAGCAGCATCCACACTGACCTCTCCGTCCCCCAGCAGCACGCACACTGACCTCTCCCTCCCCAGCAGTGCCCACACTGACCTCTCCCTCCCCAAGCAGCATCCACACTGACCTCTCCCTCCCCAAGCAGCATCCACACTGACCTCTCCCTCCGCCAGCAGCACGCACACTGACCTCTCCCGCACACTGACCTCTCCCTCCCCAGCAGTGCCCACACTGAACTCTCCCTCCCCCAGCAGCATCCACACTGACCTCTCCCTCCCCCAGCAGTGCCCACACTGACCTCACACCCAAGCAGTGTATACACTGACCTCTCCCTCCCCAACATCCTCCACACTGACCTCTCTCTCCCCAACAGCCTCCATACTGACCTCTCCCTCCAGTGGCGTAGCTAAGGAGCTGTGGGCCCCGATGCAAGTTTTACATGGGGCCCCCCAAGCACTCTATATATAACAATTGATACAGCGCACCAAAACCTGCCAATGGCAACTACAGTGTCAGAGGTACAAGAAGGGGATGGGGAACAGCTTGTTAATGATTACTACTATTCATAACATCTATAGAAGTGATTATTATGAGCACAGGACCAATAGAGAGCTAATACTGAAGTTGAGGTAGGGCCCCCTGGGGCCCCTCTGGCCCAAGGGCCCCGATGCGGTCGCAACCTCTGCAACCCCTATTGCTACGCCCCTGTCTCCCTCCCCAGCAGCGTTCACACTTCATGGTAAGGGGTGTTGTGGGCCGTGGCTAGAGGTGTTACAGGGAGTGTCTTAAAGTGTCTCTCTTTCTTATCTTAAGAAAGTTGGGTGGTATGATATTTCTTATTTCCACTGTTTATATGAAGGAAAAGCAGAGAGGATCAGTGGGGTTAAAATGATGAAATGTTGCATTTTGCTGAATAATTCTTTGTGGTATGCGTGAGTAGGGGTGTGAGGTGTATCTTTACCTTTAAAGTTTACCTGAGCTGTAAACAAGGATTTTTTCTTTCCCGGGTCTTCGCTGTCGTCAGTGTGCTCTCTCTGAGTCTGTCTGATCCCATCTGTTCCGCCACTGTCAGCCCTGTCCCTGACTTCCTCAGTGCCACTGTCCCTGACTTCCTCAGTGGCTGGGAGTGTTCTGTGCCACAACAGTTACAGGCTTTAACTAACTGCGCAGGAAGCACGGGAGGGTGACTAGGGAGGCATGCGGCTAAGTCTGTGCATGCTCAGTAGTCCCCAACTGCGGGGCTGACAACAACAGAATGGATGGACACTGAGGGAGCCTATGGATTTCAGGGAGCTGGAGGAAGCCCCAGGTAAATATAAATCCTTGTGGTGTTTTTGTCTCAGGTTTACTTTAAGGATGTCCCTCTTTCTAATGTCAAAAAGTTGGGAAGTATGTACTACCACCGCCAAACAGGGCACCACTAGGTTATTAATATCAGATCAGGGCCAGGTAGACAGCTAAAGGGGCACAGGGAAACCACTGGCAGGGAGGAGTTCTGTGGGGGGGGGGGGGAGGGGGGGAGCTGGCCAAAAGTTTGCTATGGGGCCCAGCGAGTTGTAGCTACGCCCCTGTGTCTGGCCGGAGTCTGCCTCACACAGTGGCGCTGATTTCCAGAAATGATCTGAGGCTGAGCGTCTTTCGTTGCTATGACAAAGAGACGCTCAGCTCATCAACCCTCAGAGCCAGTCAGCGTGCGCCCCCCTTCCCCGCCCTATACCTTGACTCAAGTCTGATTACGTCATTCCGACCTGCCCCCCCCCCCCTTCCCCTCCTCCTTGGTGGCTATGCCTATGTGTGACAGTACATAGCTACTCTATACCTCCCAACTTTTTGAGATGAGAAAGAGGGACATGTAAGCCACACCAATGTCACACCCCTGATCACGCCCCGTCACATCCCTAGTCACGCATACCATAAAGAGTTCATAAGAAAAATATGTTGTTTTATAATTCAAACCACGCTGGTCCTTTCTATCCTGGGTCATTTTCCTTCAAGATACAAGATACAAGATGGATTTATTCGCCAAGTACGGTGGTGCCATACTCAGAATTGCTTGTGGTACACGTGGCTTAGGCAAAGTACACAATACAACAGTTATACATGTTACATATACAGTCAGAATTACACATATTGACAAAACATTAACAGTGCATAACGTCTACATCTAACATCTAGCTAATGGTGTGTGTACGAGATTCAGAAGGGAGGGCAGAAGAGCAGCTCCTGTGGCCCGCGTGCTGATTGCAGACTAGGAGGGAAGAGTCAGGGGTCGGTGTTGTTGAGTAGTAGAACTGCCTGGGGGAAGAAGGAGTTCCTGCGCCTGGTGGTCTTGGAAGGGATAGTTTGGAAACGCCGACCAGATCGGAGGAGCTCAAAGAAGAGGCTGCCCGGGTGGGAGGGGTCACTAGAGATCTTAGTTGCCCTCTTCCTCATCCTGGCCGAGTGGAGGAGATCAAGAGGTGGCAGGGGCGAACCGATGATCTTTTCCGCCTCACTAATGATTCTTTGCAATTTGTGTCTGTCGCTGGCCGTTGCGCCGGCATACCAGACAATGACTGATGAGCAAAGTATGGACTCCGTGGTAGCAGTGTAGAAGCTGGTCAGCAGCTCCCAAGGCATGCCAAATTTTTTAAGTTGGCGCAGGAAGAATAGCCTCTGCTGTGCCTTCTTTTGAATTTTTATGGTGTTTTGCCCCCATCTTAGGTCAGTGGATAAGGTTGTGCCAAGGAACCTGACTGATGGTACTCTGGAGACCTCGGTCCCACCTATGTGGACTGGTGGGGGAGTGGGAGGATTTTTCCTGAAATCAACAATCAGCTCTACAGTCTTAGTTGCGTTAAGGACAAGGTTGTTGTTCTTGCACCAATCGCAGATTCTCTCTATCTCACTGCGGTAGTCTTGCTCTCCGTTGCTGCCGATGAGGCCGATGATAGTTGTGTCGTCAGCAAACTTGATGACCTTGACTGACTCTGAGGAGGAAGAGCAGTTGTTGGTGTACATGGAGAACAGAAGCGGGGACAGTACACACCCTTGAGGCGCCCCTGTATTAGTAGTTCTCTCACTGGAGGAGCAGTTGCCTAGCTTGACCCGTTGTGTCCTTTCTGAGAGGAAGCTCTTGACCCATGCACAGAGTATGGGGTCGATACCAAGCTGCGTCAGATTATCGACTAGGGTGTCCGGGCAGATCGTGTTAAAGGCCGAGCTGAAATCTAGGAACAGGATTCTGACGTAGGAGTCAGGCTTGTCAAGGTGCTCCATGATGTATGCCAGGCTGATGTTTATGGCGTCCTCTATGGACCTGTTGGCCCTGTAAGCAAATTGGAGTGGGTCTAATAGTGCATTGGTGGTGCGTTTGAGGTGGGTGAGGACTAGCCGTTCTAGAACCTTCATAATGGTAGGTGTTAAGGCTACAGGTCTGAAGTTGTTGAGGTCTGTGGTGCCTGGCTTTTTGGGGATTGGTACGATAGTGGACCTCTTCAGACAGGAGGGAACTGTGCCTTCTGCTAGCGACTTACTGAACAAAGTGGTGAGCACCGGAGCCAACTGATCTGCACAGGTCCTTAGGCAGTTTGATGAAACACCATCCGGGCCTGAGGCCTTCCTGGGATTGAGCTTGCGGAGCAGCCTGAGAACTTCTGCTTCCTGTACTGCGATTGGTGCAGCAATGTCACGATCTTTCAGTGTGGAGGGTGTCGCTGTCATTGTCGGCCTCGGGGCCCCGAGCTGCAGTGGCTGTTGCTCAAACCTGCAGTAGAACTCATTGAGTTCCTCAGCAAGTTGTGTGCTAGGGATCACCTGTTGAGGAGGAGGTTTGAAGTTAGTGACTGCCCTGAGGCCTTGCCATACCTCCCTTGGATTGTTGGACTGGAGGCTGAGTCCCAGCTTGTCGGAGTAGGCTCTCTTTGCCACTCGCAGTTCCCGTTTCAGAGCGTACTTGGCCTCTTTGAACTCAGCTGGGGAGCCGGACTTATGCGCCTGCTCCTTGCGTTTACGAAGCTGGCGCAGCTTGTTATTGAACCAGGGCTTGTTATTGGGGAAGACCTTGAAGGATTTAGAAGGGATGCACATTTCTTCGCAAAAGCTAATGTAAGAGGAGACATTCTCCGACCACTCGTCAATGGTGGGTGCCTCCAGGGATGACCAGTCGGTGCAGTCAAAGCACGCCTGCAGCTCCAGCTTGGCCTCCTCTGTCCACTTTTTGACAGACTTGACAGTGGGTTTGGCAGTCTCAAGGAGCCTCCTGTAGGTTGGGATCAGGTGGATTAGGTTGTGATCAGAATTCCCCAAGGGAGCACCCTGGGTGGCCTTGTATGCGTCATATTAGCATTTTAAAATTAGCAATATATCAATTTAAAGGATTAGTCAATCAAACACATTTTTAGTAGATATATATATATATATATATATATATATATATATATATATATATTTACATAGAAAGAGGGACAAAGTCCTGAAAGAGGGACAAATAAGGAGGAAAGAGGGACAGAGGGACAGGGCTCCTAAAGAGGGACTGTCCCTCCAAAAGAGGGACAGTTGGGAGCTATGGCTACTCGGTAAGAGCATAGAAATTCCTATGGGTCCCAGAAGCCAAAGGTACCCTCAGTTCTTTTATGACATTATGCAGGGGGAGGCAGCAGAGGGAGTTAAGGAGGGAGGGGGGCCCAAATCTGCTACTTTGCTTGGGGCCCCATTTGGCCTTAATCCGACTCTGACTGGCAATACTTCTTAATGTCCCCATACACTCTTGGCCCCAAAAAATTTTGGCAATCCTTTCCTTGGTTTTCTCATTTCTCAAATAACCACTCAGGGCATGTTTATATCTCATCTCTCGTCATTGGGCTAAACTTTGACCCTCTACATCACAGTCAGCAGACACATGACAGCCAATCAGGCTGCACTCCCCCACGGACCCCTCACAGCCCCCCCCCCCCCCTATAAAAACACAGCAGTGCCGGCCATGTTCTCAGTCTCTGGCTGCTGCTTTGGTGAGAGGAAGGGAGAGACATTGCTGGAGATAGGGAAAGCGTTAGTTAGGCACCCCAAAAAATCCCTTGTGAGGGCTAATATTATTCTGATGCGTTTCTTTTTTCTCTGTGACACACTGCATACAGCCCACGGTCCCAGCTGGCCCGGGAAGTGTGTGGTGCCGGAGAAATTTTCAACAACTATGTAGCTAGTGACAGCCCTCCATTGCTGGCACAGCTGCTCCAACATTGCCAGGGTGGAATTCCAGCGAGTCAGTACATCGATGATGAGCCTGTGTGGTGGCAGGCCCTCGCGCTGCTGCAGGTCGGCCAGGATCACTGAGGCAGTGGCGGAGCTGTGGAAATGACGAACCATTTTCCACACCCCTTCCAGCAGATCCTCCGGCCCCGGGTAGATGCGCAGGAACCTCTGAACCACCAAGTTCAGGACGTAGGCCAAACAGGGGACGTGGCTGAAGTGTCCTCTGCTGAGGGCTACCAGCAGGTTGGCCCCATTGTCAGACACCACCAATCTGACTCTGAGGCCTCTGGTGGTCATCCACCTCTGCTCCTGCTCCCTGAGGGCAGCCAGGACATAAGCTGCCGTGAGCTTGTCCTTCCCCAGGCTGACCATCTCCAGCAGCGCTTGGAAGTGGCGGGGCTTGATGTTGCTGTTGAGGCGGAGCATTTGGCAGGTGTGCCAGAGGAGGTAATGGGATCAGAGGAGCCTGCTGCATCTCCCCTGACCCCGGGGAGTGGCACCAGCCACTGGGCTGCTGCTGCTGCTGTGCCCGATGCTGCTCCCTCACTCCCTTCCACCAAGCTGACCCAGTGAGCCGCGAAGGACAGGTAGCGGTCTGTCCTGAAACGGCTGCTCCAAGAGTCCATGGTGACATGGACCCGCTCCCCCATGACGTGATCGAGAGAATGGGCCACGTTTACCACCACGAACTCGTGCAGTGCTGGGATCGCCATACGGGAGAAGTAGTATTATGTAACTCGCACGCGGCCCATGGGATGCGTTCCACCCGAACTTCCTCCTTCAAGCAGGAAGGAAAAAGTTCAGGTGGAATGCGTCCCATTCGCTGTATACGAGTTACATGATACACATAGAACCCGATGGACTTCTGGGTAAGTAACCCCTCTTTCCCAGCCGCACAGCTGAGGCAATTAAGCCTCATTTGAATCACGTATTAGAGTAGTAAACTACTCGTGAGCCCATCCCTACCAGCAAGCTTGAGGTACCAATCCTGGAGAGATTTTTACCTCTGCTCAGAGTTATTTTGCAAGAATTGCAGACTACAAAACACTCATTCAGCGTGGACACTTGGAAGAATTTCCAAATGGGGGATGTTAACACCCCCCCTACGGGTGGAAGGGGGTGCCTGCTGCTGTCTCGTGCTGGTTGGGGGTTCGAATGGTGGTGGCTGAAGCAGTGGGCTGTGGTTCCTGGCTACCACTCCCTCTGCTGGCCCTACCCCTGGCTGCTGTGCTGCGCCTCTCTGCCACAGCACCCTCCTCCTCCGAGCTGCCTTGGGGGGAGAAATGTGCCGGTGGCACATAGGGACGGTTCAACACCTCATCATCCTCCTCCTCAAACTCCTCCTCCCCAAACATCTCCTCTGACTGCTTCAGCCCCAACATCCCCTGGCTCTGCATCCACTTCCAAAGCCTCCTGGCGGAAAGTCCTCACCATCTGCTCCTTCTCCTGCACAACAGCCCTCAACGTGCTCTCCGACGCTAGACTAAAGTGGAGCGAACTTTCGTCCAGTGAGGGCTGTGTGGCCACCGGGTTTGAAGTAACCTCCAGCGGGTGGCGTCTGCTGCTGCTCACAGGAGTGCTGGTGAAAGTGGAGGTCTGTGTAGAACCGGTGGCCTGCGGCTCCACCATCAGCTCCAAGAAAGACTCTGCCTACCTCTCCTGAATGGCTCGTCGACCCTGGCTAAAGATGGGCGCAAAATGCTGCTCCTCGGCACTGCGCCTCTCTGCTCCCTTCCCCAGAGCTGAGCATAGTGTGGCTGGTGGCGTACAAGCCACAGACCTGCCGGCAGCATCTGCGATGGCGCTGCCTCGTCTGATGCCTCTGCCCCTGCTAGACATTACACAATATAATTTATAATTATTATATATTTTATTATTATATTATTTTGTGTGTATATATATATATATATATATATATATATATATATATATATATATATATATATATATGTGTGTGTGTGTGTATGTGTGTGTGTGTGTGTAAATAAATATAAATATGTGTATATAAATAAATATAAATATGTGTATATAAATAAATATAAATATGTGTATATAAATAAATATAAATATGTGTATATAAATAAATATAAATATGTGTGGGGTGGTGACTAGTGAACAAATATTTTTTTGATTTTTTGGAGGGGGTCTTTTTTTTATGGTCAAATACAATGTACTACATACTGAGTAGCTCACTTCACCTCAGCTAAGCAACTGAATACAGTATATACACTGACTGCTCTGACAAATGTCAAGTATGCAGCAATACAATATACAGTATGTATTCTATAGGTGTAAAATGGCAAAACCACGCTGTTTTCACAGTGACACAGTAAGAAAGAGACTGCCTGACTAGTGTGTCACACACTCAAATGGCTGCAGCTGCAGAGATGCTGCAGTGCTGACTGACACTGACTGTATGCTAGTGTAAGTTTAACACTAAACTAACACAGTAAGTAACTGATATAATATAATCAAGGACTGTAATCATTAACCGGTGGCTACGCTACCTAGTAGCAGGCTAGCAGCCCTGCCCTCACTGGCCTGCACAAACCTCAGCTAAGCGACTGTATACAGTATATGCACTGACTATCAAATGACAACAAGTATACAATACAATACAATACAATAACATTTTTATAGCACTTTTTCCTCCCATAGGGCTCAAGCGCTTAGGCTCTCTCAGATTCAGTAATTGGTAGTAGGATGAAGTATTCACACAACAAAAGTTATATTTCTGCAAATGCCAAACTGAACAGATGGGTTTTCAGTCTGGATTTAAACACGTCCAGGGATGGAGCTGTCCTGATCTGTTGAGGTAAGGCGTTCCAAAACGTAGGGGCAGCATGACAGAAGGCTCTGGGACCAAAAGATTCCAAGTGGACTCTGGGTATGACTAGATTATTAGAACCTGTGGATCTGAGAATGCGGGGATTGCTACGTAGCTGCAACATATCTTTCATGTATCCAGGGCCTAGATTATTCAGGGATTTAAATGTCAGTAGGCCGATCTTGAATAGGACCCTCCATTCTATAGGTAGCCAGTGAAGGGAGTGCAGGACTGGCGTTATGTGGCAGTGATGGGGTTGGTTGGTTAGCAGTCTGGCAGCAGTATTCTGTTTCAGCTGTAAGCGGTGCAAGACCTTTTTCGGAAGGCCAGTGTAGAGAGCATTACAGTAGTCCAGTACATTACAGTAGTCCAGTCAGGATGTGATGAAGGCATGGACTAAGGTTGGCAGATCTTCTGGGGGGATGATGTGCTTGATTTTTGCAATGTTCTTCAGGTGAAAATAGGATGATGTCACCACAGCGGAGATTTGAGTTCTGAAGTTTAACTCTCCATCAATTAGAACTCCAGGCTCCCAGAACTGGTCAGAGCTGCGTAGATCCGTGCCTCCTATTCCCAGTGGTGAAGACTGCAAGTTAAGTTGTTTTGTTATCATGCTCTGCCCTCCAATCAGAAGGACTTCAGTTTTGTCTGCATTTAGTTTCAGCCAGTTGTCATTCATCCATTGCTGTAGTTCACGTAAGCAGGCGTTTATAGTTAGAGTTGGGTCTGTCACACCAGGCTTGAAGGAAAGATATAGTTGGGTGTCGTGGTATGTCAGGCCATGTTTTTGGATTAGTTTTCCAAGCGGTAACATGTAAATCGTGAAAAGCAGGGGAGAGAGGATTGAGCCCTGGGGCACCCCATACTTAAGTGGTATAGGGGTGGACAGGAATGGCCCCATAGACACTTTGTGGGTTCTGCAACTCAAAAAGGATTGGAACCACTGAAGAACTATGCAATCAATGCCGCAGTATTCCTGTAGCCTGATTATCAAGATGTAATGGTCAACTGTATCAAATGTGTCTAGAGGTGTAAGACAGCAAAATCACAGTAAATGAGCACTTGTGGGAGAGTGTCATAGGAGAGTGACAGTGAGTGACACAGTAAGAAAGAGACTGCCTGACTAGTGTGTCACACACTCAAAAGGCAGCAACTGCAGAAGTGATTGAGATAGAGATGCTGCAGTGCTGACTGACACTGTATGCTAGTGTAAGTCTAACACTAAACTAACACAGTAACTGCACAGTAACTAACAATAATAATCCCTAACCTACCTACAGGATACTACCAGGCTACCTAGCAGGCCTAGCCTGCACACACCTCAGCTAAGCTAGCCTAGTACTGTATACAGTAAATACACTCAGCTACACTGACTGACTAACACAATCAAATCACTATCTATTTATAAAGCAACACAATAAATGTGTTCAGAATGTGTTTGGATGCAAAAACGCTGGGTAAACAGTGAGAAAAGCACTTGCTATAAGACACAGCAGCACTGGAGATGCTCTCAGTACCACAAGTCACAAGCAAGGATGAGGTCCTCAACATGGCCGCAGCCTTATATAGAGGATGGGAGGGCCAGGCTCCCCTTCTCTGATTGGTTGCTAGACCCTCTGATTGGCCCGACGACATCATACAACGTCATTTCCCTAACACTGCGCTCACAAGCTCGTGATCACAAGTGATCGTCAATCGTGATAGAGAGCCGATCACGATTGCCGATTACGAGCTTGTGAACGGCAAAAACGACTCGTGATCATGAGTTACTCGTGATCACGAGCTCGTGATGAGCAACCCTGCTTCCTTGCTCAGTAAACAAACTCTATGAAACCAACTTCCTTTTGCTTTTGACCTCCATCCCCAAAGAACTGGAAATTATATCTAAATTTGAACTCTCTTGGTTCAGCAGGATTGCAGCTTTTCAAATGAAAGTTCTACCTAAAATACTATATTTATTTAGGACAGTTCACATTCCCTTATCTAATAGTTTTTTCACTAAACTCCATAAATTCTTATGGGGAAAACATTGAATAGCATATAATAATTTTACCATTCTGAAATCCTTGGGAGGGATAGGGATCCCCTGTCTAAAATCATATTTTTATGCATAACTTTTGGATGCATCTAAAGACTGGTGGAAAGCAGAATCTCTTAAAAAATGGATGCATATAGAGAAATCTATGTCCCCCAATAACCTCTTGCTACTTTTATCACTCCAAATATTAAAGGTTCAAAACAACAAATCAACTTACCCACCAGTCCAGGCCACATTTAATGCTTGGGCCCAGTTTGCTAAAACCCATATCTTATTCGGAAATCTCTATGCTCAAACTTCATATAAAATCTCTCTCTCTCTCCTGATACCTGACCTGGACCTAAAAAACTGGACAGAAGCCAGTCTTTCCTTTGTAACAGACTTATTCACACCTGATAAACCAGAATTACTTGAATTTCCTGTTCTAAGTAGTAAATTTGCAGTCTCTACCTGAGATGTATTCAAATACCTATGCATCAAACACCTTCTTACAGTATATAAATGCCCATTGATGATTGCATCAAAACATATTGTACCATTTCTTTCCTCCCCTGACATTAAAGAGAGATACAGACTAACCAGCAAGCTCATGGTGACCCAGAACTCATTGGAGTGTGTAAGGGACTACAATGGTCCTAAAAGCCCCCTTACTAAGATGTTAAGAAAAACAAAAGTTTGCTTTCTTAAAACAGAAAGAATTTGCGATAATTCAGGTTGGAGTGAGCTTGAGATGTCTCCCAGTGCAACACTGCTGAATATATGCAAATTAACCATTGTACCCTCAAGCTCACTCCAACCTGAATTATCGAAAATTCTTTCTGTTTCAAGAAAGCAAACTTTTGTTTTTCTTAACATCTTAGTAAGGGGGCTTTTAGGACCATTGTAGTCCCTTACACACTCCAATGAGTTCTGGGTCACCGTGAGCTTGCTGGTTAGTCTGTACCTCCCGGTGTTACAAGCCCTACTGCATAGAGCCAAATTAATCCATGCCATGCACTGATGAGGATCAAACAATCCGAAACAGTCTGTATGCATGTTGGATTATTATGGCTCTGTACAAATTAACAAGCTGACACATCATTGCATTCCAGCGGTTCTGGAGGTGTGTTTAGCTTCTAAGGGTACAATGGTTAATTTGCATATATTCAGCAGTGTTGCACTGGGAGACATCTCAAGCTCACTCCAACCTGAATTATCGCAAATTCTTTCTGTTTTAAGAAAGCAAACTTTTGTTTTTCCTGAAATTAAAGGTGGTATTTCCTTATGGTATAAAGAGTTGTTGCGTTGTAGTCACAAGCAATTGCATAAATACATAAGTTCCTGGTCAAATGATCTTCAATGTTCTATAGAATATTCAGATATAGTTACTTTCACCAAAGCTTATTAACCACTTTTCATCCTGTATAACCCATAAAGAAACATTTCACAAAATTTTGTTAAAGTGGTACTTCACCCTTAGAAGAATGGCCAATTCTTCACCTAATAACTCCCCACTCTGCCTACGTAATTGTAAGGTTATTGGCAGAGGTGGCCTTAGAGTACGCGGGGCCTGGGGCGAGTGTTATATGCGGGGCCTAGAGACATGTGCTGTGGGACACACACACACACACACACACACACACACACACACACACACACACACACACACACACACTGTATAGGTTAAATAGGTAGGTGCCTCCAGTATAGGTTAGATAGGTAGGTGCCCCGCAGTATAGATTAGATAGGTAGGTAGGTGCCCTGCAGCATAGATTAGATAGGTGCCTGCAGTATAGGTTAGATAGGTAGGTGCCCTGCAGTATAGATTAGATAGGTAGGTAGGTGCCCTGCAGTATAGATTAGACAGGTAGGTGCCCTGCAGTACAGATTAGATAGGTAGGTAGGTACCCTGCAGTATAGATTAGATAGGTGCCAGCCTGCAGTATAGATTAGATAGGAAGGTGCCCCGCAGTATAGATTAGATAGGTGCCTGCAGTATAGATTAGACAGGTAGGTGCCCTGCAGTACAGATTAGATAGGTAGGTAGGTACCCTGCAGTATAGATTAGATAGGTGCCTGCAGTATATATTAGTTAGGTAGGTACCCCGCAGTATATATTAGATAGGTGCCTGCAGTATAGATTAGATAGGTAGGTGCCCTGCAGTACAGATTAGTTGGGTGCCAGCCTGCAGTATAGATTAGATAGGTAGGTGCCTGCAGTATAGATTAGATAGGAAGGTGGCTGCAGTATAGATTAGATAGGTAGGTGCCTGCAGTATAGATTAAATAGGTGCCTGCAGTATAAATTAGATAGATAGGTGCCAGCCTGCAGTATAGATTAGATAGGTGCCAGCCTGCAGTATAGATTTGATAGGAAGGTGCCCCGCAGTATAGATTAGATAGGTGCCTGCAGTATAGATTAGATAGGAAGGTGGCTGCAGTATAGATTAGATAGGTCCCTGCAGTATAGATTAGATAGGTAGGTGCCCTTTAGTATAGATTAGATAGGTGCCCTTTAGTATAGATTAGATAGGTGCCTGCAGTATAAATTAGATAGATAGGTGCCAGCCTGCAGTATAGATTAGATAGGTACATGCAGTATAGATTAGATAGGTGCCTGCAGTATAGATTAGATAGGTAGGTGCCCCGCAGTACAGGTTAGATATGAAGGTGGCCGCAGCGGTGGGGAGAACGGGCATAGTAGTTAAAACTCACGTGTCTTCCTCCGATGCTCAGAGCTACCATCTATTTCCTCTCCCAGCATCTGCGTATTGGTAACAGCGCCCCCTATGATGGCGTGACCGCATGTCACCACAGGGGGAGCTGTTACCAATACGCAGATGCTGGGAGAGGAAATAGATGGTAGCTCTGAGAATCGGAGGAAGACACATGAGTTTTAACTACTATGCCTGCTCTCCCCACTGCTGCAGAAGGTGCGGGGCCCCTTTAGGCGCAGGGCCTGGGGCGATTGCCCCACTTGCCACCCCCAAAGGCCGGCTCTGGTTATTGGCACACTTTTCCGTCTTTTGTGGGAATGGCCTAAAATCCAACCCTTCTGGACATCAATTACCCAGGAGCTTCGTACTATTACGCAATCTCAACTTGCTCTACACCATATAGGTATAATATCTGTCCCAGTTAATTTCAAACTGTTAGTTTCGCAAATATTATGTGTGGCCAGAAATCTTATCACCACCAATTGGAACACAGAAGAAATTCCCACCCTTTTGCAATTAAAATGTCAAGTAGACTTTAACCTACAAATGGAACGGTCTATCAGACAGGACTGGAGTTCCCCCTTAATATCTTGCACCAACCCCCCTTATGGTTGTTTTTAGCTCTAAACTCTCCCTCTATTCAAACAGTCGTAAAAGAGCCCCTTCTGAATACAAGATCTACTATTGTTGGGTTCCATCCTTCAAATGACACCCTTCTAAAATCTAGATCTATAAGAATCATTGATCCTACCTTTGAAAATGTATTGTTGCTTTTCTTTTTAATGAATGTGCAATGCCCACCACATCCTATTTAATACATGCCTACTATTGTTCCCACTGGTACACCACCCCTGTTCAATTTTCTTTTTATTTTATCTCTATTCTTCGTTTATATAACTTTGGTTATGAGCAATTGTTCTACTTCATTGTGATTTTATTGTACTTTTATCTTACACTCTTTTATCTTTCAAAAATCTTAATAACCTTCAACGTAAAAAAAAAAAAAAAAAAGAAAAGAAAAAAAAAAGAGCTAATATGATGTGTGTGAAATAAGTTGTTCAAGTGCACCTTATCCCTCCCTGTTTTTGTAACTAGGTATTGCCCTAAAGCACGAGGCTCCCTCCCTAGATTTGGTGATTCAGAGCTTGACAAGACTGGGAGGGGGGGGGGGGGGGGCGAGTTTCAGGGATTAATTTATAGTTACATGGTTCTATGGGGTAAAGTGGACAGGACTTAACATTATTGTGCTGCTATGGACACATCTGGAAAGGAAAATTCCCATGAAAATTACTGTTAGATGAGTATTCAATTTTCTGTTATTCTGTGCTTAACAATCAGAGTAATCACATTGCATGATTGGACCAATTACATTGCATAATTGGACCAATCAGATTGGATCAATTACAATGTACGATTGGATCAGTTGGACTAACAACATTGCATGATTAGTACATTGTGATTGGTCTATTTGAATTGCACGATTGGGCCAATCAGATTGAACCAGTGGAATTTAACGATTGGATCAATCACATAGTACAAATGAACTAATCACATTGGACCAATCACATTGTACAATTGGACTAGTTAAATTGCATGATTGGACCAATCACAGTGAACCAATTACAGTGCATGATTGGATCAATTACCATGCACAAGTGAACTAATTGCATTGTACAATTAACATTGCACAATTGGACCAATTACATTGTATGATTAGACCAATTGAATTCCACAACTGGACCAATTAGTTTGGACCAACCTGATTTTGTCCAGTCTTGACTTTGTGATTAAAGCCTGGTACACACTTTCAATTATGATTGGCCAATCACTGACCAATTTAACCACCTCCATGTAGTATGAGAGTCAACAGACATTGAGTGCTATAAGCAGATTGTGTAGGTAAACCCTCATACTACATGGAAGAGTTACAATTGGTTAGTGATTGGGCAATCTTAATTGAAAGTGTGTACCAGGCTTAAGGCCTGGTACACACCTTCAATTATATTTGTCCAGAGTTACACAATACTCAGCAAGCTCATGGTGAACCAGAACTCATTGGAGTGTGTAAGGAGCTACAAAGAACCAAAACGTCCTCTTACTAAAATGTTAAGCAAAACAAAAGTTTGCTTTTTTAAAACATAAGGAATTTGTGATAACTCAGGTTGGAGTGAGCATATGATGTCTACCATGATGCATCATTGCTGATTATGCATATCTGTCCAATCACTGACCAATATTCGCACCTCCACGTAATATGAGTGTTTACCTTCTCAATCTGTTCATAGTATTTAACATTTGTTGACCCTCATACAACATGGAGGTGGTAAAATTGGTCAGTGATTGGCCAATCATAAATGAAAGTTTGCACCAGGCTTTACTGTGCCAAGTTTGAGGACCCTACCATTCACAGTTCTAAAGTGGCCACACATTTTACAATTTTTCTATTTGATTTTTTTCGCAATGAAAATTATTGGTTAGAGAATGAAACCGAAACTTTTTGATTTTTCTGTACATTTTTTGAGATTGGTCGTGTTGGGAAATTCAGACCAACTTTACTAAGAATTTGTATAGTGTGATGAATTGTTAAATAGTATTTAACCAGAATAAATTGTACTGTATGTAAGGAGGGAATTATGAAAAAGTATGTCTAAATGCACGGTATATTAAAAAAAAAAAAAAAAAACAAGATGGAAAGAGTATGGTATACAATGTGAAAATAATATATATGGAAAAAAGAGATTAAGGGCTACACACGATTTTGCTGCAATTTGATTTTAATGCAGTTTTTCAATGCAAAACCAATGCAATTTTGCTTGATCACAAAAGTCCTGCATGCTGCATTTTTCTCGTAGCATCCTGTTAAAGTTGCATTTAACCTTCCTGGCGGTAAGCCCGAACTGAGTTCGGGCTATGCCGCCGGAAGGCACCGCTCAGGCCCCGCTGGGCCGATTTGCATAATTTTTTTTTTGCTGCACGCAGCTAGCACTTTGCTAGCTGCGTGCAGTGCCCGATCGCCGCCGCTACCCGCCGAACCGCCGCTATCCGTCGCGCCGCAGCCGCCCCCCCCCCCAGACCCCGTGCGCTGCCTGGCCAATCAGTGCCAGGCAGCTCTATGGGGTGGATCGGAATCCTCTTTGACGTCACGACGTCGATGACGTCGGTGACGTCATCCCGCCCCGTCGCCATGGCGACGGGGGAAGCCCTCCGGGAGATCCCGTTCTTTGAACGGGATCTCCGGATCTCCGATCGCCGGCGGCGATCGGAGGGGCTGGGGGGATGCCGCTGAGCAGCGGCTATCATGTAGCGAGACTTTGTCTCGCTACATGAAAAAAAAAAAAAAAAAAAAAAAAAAAAGATTTGCTGCCCCCTGGCGATTTTTTTGCAAACCGCCAGGAGGGTTAAAGAGACACTGAAGCGAAAAAAAAATTATGATATTATGATTTGTATGTGTAGTACAGCTAAGAAATAAAACATTAAGATCAGATACATCAGTCTAATTGTTTCCAGTACAGGAAGAGTTAAGAAACTCCAGTTGTTATCGCTATGCAAAAAAGCTATTAACTCTCCGACCAAGTTTAGTCGTGGAGAGGGCTGTTATCTGACTTTTATTATCTCAAGTGTTATTGTACTGTTTACTTTTCCTCTGCTAGAGGAGACTTCATTACTTCACAGACTGCTCTGAAAGACTCATTTTGAATGCTGAGTGTTGTGTAATCTGCACATATTATAGAATAATGCAATGTTAGAAAAAACACTATATACCTAAAATAAAAGTATGAGAATATTTTATTTGCTGCTAATCTTCTAGTAATTATTCATAGTACACAACCAATTCACTATATCATATTTTTTTTTTCGCTTCAGTGTCTCTTCAAATTGCATTTTAAAATTGCGTCAAAATCACGATTGTGTTTTGTAGTGGGAAAACGGCACTGAGGTAGAGTTATAATAAAAATGTAACTGTAATTCACTTGTTTTATTTATTTTATTAATTCATTTAGTACCGCAGGCTCTGGCCCCTTTAACAAGTTACTGTATATGATACAGTACACCTACGCCCCTGGAGACTTCATCTTAGCTCCAAGGATATATATATATATATATATATATATATATATATATATATATATATATATATATATATATATATATATATACATACATATCTTCACGACAACGATACTCGGCGTGCTCCTGCTCAGGCCCTGCGTGCACTTCCGCCCACATTCACGTCACTGCCTGTTAGCTTGGAGATCAGTGAATGGGAGTGCAGTTGTCCTGTGATCAATGAAACAGGCATCAATGAGATGCCGTTTTCATTGACCAGAACAAAAAGTGAAAGCCTGCACTGTGTATGCAGTAAAACGTACACAATCAAAATAAACTGGGCGGACATCTAGTGACCAAATAGTAAAATTACATCTACACACACAGCCCATTACATTACTATACCCATAAATTAACCCCTTACATCCCCTACCATAGTTACCAAAATAAAACACTGTAATAAAAAAAAAAGGCATAAAAAAACAAATAGTTACCTTAGGGACTCAACTTTTTTTTAATATTTATGTCATGAGGGTATACTACTGTAAGTTTTACAAAAAAAGGGCTTGTAATTAGTGACGGACGCAAAACTGAAAAAATACACCTTTATTCCCAAATAAAATATTGTCTCCATACATTGTGATAGGGACATAATTTAAATGGCGTAATAAAGGGGACAGATGGACAAATAAAATACGTGGACTTTAATTACAGTAGCACATATTTTAAAACTATAATGGCCGAAACCTGAGAAATAATGATTTTGTTTCCTTTTGTTTCCTATTATTCCTGTTCAAATGCATTTAGCATAAAATAATACTTAGCAAAGCTACCACCCCAAAAAGCCTAAATGGTGGTTGAAAAAAAACAAGGTATAGATCATTTTGTTGTTAAGAAACACTCAGTGGTGAACTGGTTATGGACCAGAGCCTTTTTTGCAATTCAGTACTCCGTAATCACTTTGATTGGCTTATAGTGATCGGGGGGTCAGGAGCCAAAGAAAATGGCTCTTGACTGATGTACAGAACTCAACTGTCTTTAGTCAGCGGAGTTCTGTGCCTGCAGGGACACGTGATCGCATTCCATGCATGAAAGCCGCAGGTGTTAAAACGATGCCTCGTCAGGCTTAAGTAGCCACAAGTGCAGCACCTGCGGTGATCCCGAACCGGCTAACAAACAGAAAGCAAAAAGTGTAGTTAAAGGAAACCTTAACTGAAAAGAATTACTAGTTTTACTTACCTGGGGCTTCGACCAGCCCCCTGCAGCCATCCTGTGCCCACGGCCTGCCGAACCGATCCTCCATTCCCCCGCCGAGGCTCAGTTTAGTTTCTGCCGATAGATCAGTTGCTGGTCCAATTAATCAATCAATTTGTTTTTGATTGTTGTAAAAACCACATACAACATAGAAACATACAGACTCCATGGTGTTTGGTGTGAATCAAACCCAGGACCATGAAGCTGGGCTGCTAAAGAAGGAAGAGTATAAGCTATGATCCTACTGTATTTTATAATTTTACATGTGACCTTGTTTACTTCCAGGTGCCATCTGCATTGCTAATCTTCAGCTGGGATGCTCAAGTTTTGTCAGATGTACAAGCTACGGACAGACAGAAAGTGGTGACCGCTCTGAAAAAAGAGTTGATTTGCAATGCTGAAACTCTTGAATAGTTTTTATTTTTCCAAGTATGTCAAGGAATTATTGTGAACATCATTGTTTTTGGAAATGACATACAGAAGCAAAACAGAAAAGCGTGATAAAAGCTTGTAAATAAGAAGACAGGCATACATTTTATATAATTTTTTATTAGTACATTTTAAGTTAAAGGTTTTTCAGGGTTGAAAAGAAGCTGTGACATTATGTACCCCAAATTTGCTCTAGGGCAGTGGTCCTCAAACCAAGGCCCGCAGGCCGAATGTGGCCCCCTGAGGCTTTTTTACCGACCCACAACACACAAAATGTATTACTTTTAGATGCAGTCAGCTACATCTTCAAATATTGGTGGTTCGCATATAGAATAGCAATGCTGGCACCACCCATCCACTGGAAAAGCCAGAAACCAGTCATTCGCTGGTTTCCAATCACATCAGGTTGGTGACACTGCTGTCCAATTGGACTGCAGGTTGTCACCTGGGTATGTTTCACTGTCTGGCCCGCAAATACTTCTGCATCATTTTATGTATATTCCGGCCCCCCCAGCAGACTTAAGTATGTTGACCCGGCCCTCGACCAAAAACGTTTGGGGACCTCTGCTCTAGGGCATCCTTACTATGTTTGGGTGCTTTTCCAATTTACAATGTATCCACAGTCTTCTTAAATCATTGTGTTTTCTGCAGTATTTCTTACATACCTCCCAACTTTTTGATATAAGAAAGAGAGACACTTTAAGACCTCTAACCATGCCCTCACCACACCCTTAGCCATGCAATTTTACAAAGAATTCAAAATCAAAATATGTAGTTTTATAAATTAAACCCTACCTTTCTGTCATCAGTGGTTTTCCTTAATTTTAACATTTGAAAATAAGAACTATATAAATTTAGTTGATGGGAATAAAGTTTAGATTATATATTAACACAGATCTGTACATCAGTCTTGAAAGAGAGACACATAAAGAAGAAAGAGGGACAGAGTATTTTTGGTTCCTAAAGAGGGACAGTTGGGAACTTTTTTTGACATCCTCTTCTATCACCTATACCTAGTTGTCATTATTACACTAGATCATGAGAGAAGACAAGAAAAGATTCAGACGTTTCACAGTCTAATGCTCAATGGTGAAAGAAAACACTGGAATTGAACACCAATCCCCAGTTAGCTGCGCCTGTGCAGGACGTGCTTGACGGCTGAAGGTGAAGAACAATACGTGTGGCTGGGGGCCGACTGTCAGTCAGCCGAAAACAAAACTAACCCGTGACGGGGACCGGAGGACACTCGTGGACGGTGGACCAGCGAGGGCACAGGATGGCTGCGGGGGGCTATGGGAAGCCCCGGGTAAGTAAAACTTTATTTTCCAGGGTTAAAGGGGCACTATGGCTAAATTATTGCTTGAAATACCATTTAATATAAAATATGTGCAGTTATAGCAATGTTTAAGACTTGTATTGTAGCAGAATAAAAGTCAGTTTCATTATCACTTTACCCTAAATCAGTGCTGGAGTCATGTCAGAAGAGAGAGCTATCTAATGCCGATTCAGCACATTCCATTCTGCAGGAAGAGGCTGCCTTATCAGACGTTTCATCTGACCTTGTAAATCTCCCCCTTTAATGTATGGTGAGTGGTTTCACCCAACGTCAACGGAGTTATAGCTCCGTATGTCTCAGGACAATGACGTACAGCTCTGATGAAAAAAATGCTCCCCGCTGAGGCCCCGCCCCCTCAGAGAAGCTGGCAGACACCTCGTGTTGTCAATTGCAATGGAGACCAGCTCTTTTCGTATGCACAGTATTCCAACGTCTTGATTCAGCAGACTGTGCCCCATCAATTTAAATACCTTCTTCCTCCAAATACAAAATTCACAAAGGAAAAAAAAAAAACCTTTGGGCCTCTGATTACAAAGAATGTAAGGAATGCAGGACACAGGCTACAGCACTTGCGTGTGCTGCTGAATCAAGACATTGGAATACTGTGCATAAGAAAAGAGCTGGTCTCCATTGCAATTGACAACACGAGGTGTCTGCCAGCTTCTCTGAGGGGTGGGGCCTCAGCGGGGAGAATTTTGTTCATCAGAGCCGTACGTCATTGTCCTGAGACGTGTGGCAGATCATAGGAGCTATAACTGCACTAATGTGCAGTTAGACGTTGGGTGAAACCTCTCACCATACATCAAAGGGGAGATTACAAGGTCAGATGAAACGTCTGATAAGGCAGCCTCCTCCTGCAGCATGGAATGTGCTGAATCTGCGTCAGATAGCTCTCTCTCTTCTGACATGACTCCAGCACTGATTTAGGGTAAAGTGATAATGAAACTGACTTTTATTCTGCTACAATACAAGTCTCAAACATTGCTAAAACTGCACATATTTTATATTAAATAATATTTCAAGCAATAATTTAGCCATAGTGCCCCTTTATGGTTCCAAATATAGTGCAAGGTGTTTGCAGTCCAATGACCATATGTTACACCCATGTGTAGTCTATCTCCCATAATAGTTATTGGTGGCGGTTCTGATGGCCCAGTTTTATCGTATTTTACAATAAAAGTTATATTTTAGGTATTATAGTACCATTAAGAAGGGCTAATTGGAGAATGATGTTCAATCCCAGTGTTTTCTTGATTTTTATACCCCATCTTATATATAGTAATAAATTTGCTTGTAATGCTGAATGGTGGTTGTTAAAGTGAACCCGAGGTAAAAAATAAACTGTTAAGATGAACAATTGTATTTTTCCTTCTCCACCTAAAAATGTTTTTTTTATATATATATATTTTATGGTTTTATTTTATATGTAAACATTTACAAAGTAGATTGAATGTTGTATTGTCTCTGCTTAATGGCAGTTTATTAAGTGTCCCAGAGTTGAAATACATGAACTATTGACCCTTTTCTATCTCTCTTACATAGTTACATAGTTATTTTGGTTGAAAAAAGACATACGTCCATGGAGTTCAACCAGTACAAAGTACAACTCCAGCCTGCTTCCTCACATATCCCTGTTGATCCAGAGGAAGGCGAAAAAACATTTACAAGGCATGGTCCAATTAGCCCCAAAAGGGAAAAATTCCTTTCCGACTCCAGATGGCAATCAAATAAAATCCCTGGATCAACATCATTAGGCATTACCTAGTAATTGTAGCCATAGATGCCTTTCAACGCAAGGAAAGCATCTAAGCCCCCTTTAAATGCAGGTATAGAGTTTGCCATAACGACTTCCTGTGGCAATGCATTCCACATCTTAATCAATCTTACTGTAAAGAACCCTTTCCTAAATAAATGGCTAAAACATTTTTCCTCCATGCGCAGATCATGTCCTCTAGTCCTTTGAGAAGGCCTAGGGACAAAAAGCTCATCCGCCAAGCTATTATATTGCCCTCTGATGTATTTATACATGTTAATTAGATCTCCTCTAAGGCGTCTTTTCTCTAGACTAAATAAACCCAGCTTATCTAACCTTTCTTGGTAAGCGAGACCTTCCATCCCACGTATCAATTTTGTTGCTCGTCTCTGCACCTGCTCTAAAACTGCAATATCTTTTTTGTAATGTGGTGCCCAGAACTGAATTCCATATTCCAGATGTGGCCTTACTAGAGAGTTAAACGGGCAATATTATGCTAGCACCTCGAGTTTTTATATCCCTTTTAATGCATCCCAAAATTTTGTTAGCTTTAGCTGCAGCGGCTTGGCATTGAGTACGATTATTTAACTTGTTGTCGATGAGTACTCCTAAGTCCTTCTCCAAGTTTGATGTCCCCAACTGTATCCCATTTATTTTTTAAGGTGCTGGACCATTGGTACCACGAAAATGCATGACTTTATACATTTTTCAACATTGAATTTCATCTGCCATTTATGTGCCCATATAGCCATCCTATCCAGATCCTGTTGCAATATGACACTATCTTCCTGAGAGTTGATGATTCTGCACAATTATGTATCATCTGCAAAAATAGCAACATTGCTTTCTACTGCATCTACTAGGTCATTAATAAATAAATTGAAGAGCACTGGACCCAGTACAGACCCCTGTGGGACCCCACTGCTAACAGTCTCCCATTTTGAGTACGATCCAATGACCACAACTCTTTGTTTTCTCTCCATTAGCCAGTTCCCTATGCATGCACACAGACTCTTCCCCAGTCCTTGCATCCTCAACTTTTGCACCAGACTTTTGTGTGGAACAGTGTCGAAGGCCTTTGCAAAGTCCAAGTATATCACATCTACAGCATTCCCAATATCCATATTAGAATTCACTACCTCATAAAAGCTGAGCATGTTAGTCAAACAGGACCTGTCTTTAGTAAACCCATGTTGATCCTGAGAAATAAGATTATTTTCTACTATGAAATCATGTATCATCTCTTAGTAACCCGTCAAATAGTTTGCATACAACTGATGTTAAGCTTACAGGTCTATAATTTCCTGGATCTGATCTTTTGCCCCTCTTAAATAATGGGAAAACGTGGGCTGTACGCCAATCCACTGGGATGCTGCCAGTTGAAAGAGAGTCACAAAAGATAAGATAAAGGGGTTTATCTATAACTGAACTTAATTCCCTTAGGACCCGAGGATGCATGCCATCCGGGCCAGGTGCCATTATCCCAGTTCACCAAACTTAGTGCCTGCCTAATTTGATTGAACTTTGCTTTTCTAAAATTCATAGTTTTAGTGTTCCCGCTGCCCCGTGGCCTATCAGTCACCAGATCAAACGTTATCATGTTGTGATCACTATTTCCCAAATGTTCTTGAACCTGCACATTTGATACATTATCTGGTCTATTACAATTGATCAGATCCAGTAACGCATCCCCCCTAGTTGGTTCCGTTACCATTTGAGTCAAGTAATTGTCCTGTAGTGCTGCCAGAAATCTGCTGCTTTTACCAGAATAGGTAGCCTAAATACCCCAGTCAATGTCTGGAAAGTTGAAGTCGCCCATAACTATGACCTCATTTTTACTTGCAGCTTTTTCAATCTGCTGTAGTAATCACAGTTCTGCAGCTTCATTAATATGAGGTGGTCTGTAGCATACCTGTGAGGAAACGCGGAAAAGCCGCCGCGTGTGCCAAGAGCTAGGCGGCTGACTCCGCTTCCTACGCGGCGGTTTGCACGCGTCTGGTTGTGTGGTGGAACGCGGAAAAGCCACCGCATGTCCTGACAGCAAAGCGGCTGTTTGCATGCAGCAGCATGTGCTTGGTGTGGCTGGGTCTGTTAGTGCACCTCGGCAGATGGAGAGCTATGCTCGCGCGGGCCTGAATTCAGGACCTTTATACCTGCAGAGGAAGTGTCAGCTGATCAGGAAGGTCAGCTGATTCCTGCAGGACTCATGATTGGCTGAATGGTTCGGGCGGGGCAGCAGAGTCCAGCAACTATATATTCTGCTGCTTATTCAGTTGCTGGTTGTCTGGCGTTGCGATCACATACGTGGGAGCACCCAGATCCGTAGTCATATCCGCAAGTGTGCCGGGACCAGCTGGAGCTGTAATCCTACACTTAGCTAGTTTCTGTTGATAGCTTAAAGTACTAGTTTGATTGTGATTATCTGTTATGGCCTTTTGCCTGCCTGATTATCCTTCTGAACTCTGATCTTGTACCTCAATATTTCTGATACTCTGTTGCCGAACCCCGGCTCGTCCTTAGACTCTGCTTCTGCCTACTGATCTTGTACCTCGATATTTCTGATACCCTGTTGCCGAACCCTGCCTGTACCTGACTCCGCCTTTGCCTCTTGATATTGTACTTTATCTGTTCGTGTGTGTACGACCTGGCTTGTCCGACCTCGAGAACCCGTTCTATCAGTGACACTTCCTCCAGAGTGTTACTTTTAGACAATCCTTCCTACTCGCAGCCTGACTCCTCCCGTCTTGGAGAGTCCAGGTCTTTGGAAGGAATCCGTGCAGTATACCTTACTGCGCTGAGGCTTAGTCCTCAAAGTGTTACTGTTACACCAAACACTACACTCTACTCAGGTGAACAGAGGTTAGCTGGTATATCGGATTATCGGTGATACTGCAGATCACTTATAATCTGGTATACATCTGTATTCCCAGTGATACTGCGGATCACCGGTAATCAGATCCTCTCTGTGCTTCACCGATCGTTACAGAACGCCAGACCAAAAAACAGATGGACGCACGCGCTGACCCTCTGACTGTGCTTGCCACTTCGGTGGATAGCATCCATCAAGCACTGGGCCAGCACAAAGCCTTAATTGATGCCCTATCAGGCTCTGTGCGAACCCTTCAGACGTCAGTTGATTCGGTGCGATCCCCTCCTAGTGATGACATACGTATGCCCGTACCTGATACATTTTCCGGCCACAAGTCTGACTTTCAGAATTTTAAGAGTAGAGTGTTATCATATTTTGAGCTGAGACCCCGATCCTCGGGAACTGAGACCCAACGGGTCATATTTATTAAGACCTTACTAACTGGTGACTCCCAGACCTGGGCGTACAATTTGCCGGCCAGTGACTTAGCCCTTACCTCGGTAGAGGAATTCTTTAAAGCCATGGCAGTGATTTACGATGACCCTGACCTTGCTGCGACCTCTGAGCGGAAGCTTAAGCTTTTGCGGCAAGGCAGGGGTCCAGTCGAAGATTACGCGGCCGCATTTCGTAGGTGGTCAGTTACGGCCAGGTTTGACACCTATGCCCTGTTAGATTACTTCCTGTCTGTGTTGTCGGATGAGGTCTCCGACCTAATGTTAAGCCAACCCGAGCCCAAGACAGTCGATGAGGCCATCTCGTCGGCCATTCGAATCGACCGTAGGCTATGCCATCAGAGACAAACTAGGGGCAGTCATCGTGTCAGGTTGACTTCCTACGCAGCACCTCCTGCTGCACCCCTAGTAACTCCATCTCCTGCTGTCTCATCGTCTCCGGTCTTGCCGCCACCTGAACCGATGCAGAGCGGTCGGTCTAAGTTGACCCAAGTGGAGAGAAGACGGAGAATGTCTGAGCAATTATGTCTATACTGTGGTGAAGGGGGGCATGGGGTACGAGACTGTCCCATTAAACCGGATAAAAATAAGCCGTGAAACGCTACCGCCTAGGAGTTGTAGGGGGTGACACCTTGGGCGCCCAACTCACACCCCTAAAAGAAAGACGTTTGCTCCTTCCTTGTACGATTACGTGGGGGGACAAATCTGAAGCCACAGAGGCCTTTCTTGATTCAGGCTCCTCGGCTAACTTTATGAGTTCAGAGTTCGCAGAAAAGTTGGGCATTCCGCTCACCCCAGTAAGACCACCTATCCAGGTTACTGCTGTGGACGATTCCCCGCTGCAAAAGGACCGTCCGCTGTCTCAGACACCAGAGGTGGAAGTCACTATTGGGGTTCTGCATAACGAAAGTCTAAGTTTCTTTGTATTACACATGACCACCTCCACAATTGTTTTGGGTATGCCCTGGCTGCAGCTCCATTCGCCACAGATTAATTGGGCTGCTGGACAATTAACTAGTTGGTCAGACTTCTGTTCCCAACAGTGTCTAGGGAAGGTGACTTTAGGTCAGACCAAGTTTCATGTGGAAGGTGTTCCCGAGCAATACTCCGAGTTCTCGGATGTATTCTGTCCCAAGGCTGCTGACAAGTTACCTCCTTATCGCCCTTTCGATTGCCCCATCGATCTCCGTGCCGGTTGTATGCCCCCTAGGGGTCACCTGTATAATATGTCTGGACCAGAGAAAATAGCGATGCAGGAGTACATTCGTGACAATTTAGCCAAAGGGTTCATTCGCCCCTCCCGGTCGCCTGCAGGGGCTGGTTTCTTTTTTGTTAAGAAGAAAGACGGAGGGCTTCGACCTTGCATCGACTACCGTGGCCTGAATAAAATCACGGTAAAGAATCGTTATCCGTTACCATTAATAGACGATTTATTTACGCAGGTCACGAACGCCAAGATCTTTTCAAAATTAGATCTGAGGGGTGCATACAACCTGATCCGCATTAGAAAGGGCGATGAATGGAAGACGGCCTTCAACACTCCCGACGGGCATTACGAGTACTTAGTGATGCCCTTCGGGTTGTGCAATGCGCCAGCCATCTTCCAAGAATTAATCAACGAGGTATTCAGGGAGGTGTTGGGTAGATTTGTGCTAGTATACCTTGACGATATACTGATCTTTTCCAACAACCTCTCCGAGCACAGGGTCCACGTTAAATTTGTGTTGGACAAATTGAGGCAAAATATGCTGTATGCCAAGGTGGAGAAATGTATTTTCGAGGTGACCACTGTCACATTTCTAGGGTATGTGATTTCCACCTCAGGCTTGTCAATGGATCCTGCCAAGGTCACAGCTGTCCTGGAATGGCCACAGCCAGTGGGGTTGAAGCCCCTGCAGAGATTTTTAGGTTTTGCGAACTACTATAGGAGGTTCATAAAGGGGTACTCCACGATAATTGCCCCTCTCACCAGTCTCACAAAAAAGGGGGCAGATACCACCCACTGGTCTCCTGAGGCTGTGGCAGCCTTTTCGCACTTGAAAAAACTGTTTTGCTCAGCGCCTATTTTAAGACATGTAGACACGTCCTTTCCCTTTATTGTGGAGGTTGACGCTTCGGAGGTTGGGGTAGGGGCGGTGCTGTCTCAGCGGTCAGGGTTACAAGGCAGATTGCATCCATGCTCTTATTTTTCCCGGAGGTTTTCTCCGGCAGAGAAAAACTACGACATAGGCAACCGGGAACTGTTGGCCATTAAATTGGCATTTGAAGAATGGCGCCACTGGTTGGAGGGGGCAGAGCACACGATCACGGTTTATACTGATCACAAAAATATGGAATACATCGAGGGGGCTAAGAGACTAAGTCCCCGACAGGCCCGTTTGTCTTTATTTTTTACGAGATTCAGATTTATTATCACGTACACTCCAGGCAGCAAAAACATCAACGCAGATGCCCTGTCCAGATGTTTCGAATTAGAGACAGCACAGCCCCCCGCTCCTGAGTCCATCATCCCGCAAAGGCTGGTATTAGCAGCCACAGAGGCCTGGGAGGATTGGATAAAGGCTTTGGGTCCCTTTCAGCAGGATGTCCCTGAGGGAAAACCAGAGGGGGTTTTGTTTATCCCACTGCCTTTTCGTCTACAGGTCTTACAAATGTTTCACGCCCATAACAATGCTGGTCACCCTGGTGCTGCCAAAACGCAGGATCTGATCGCCAGCAGGGACGGATCTAGGGGGGGGCAAGCGGGTCTCTTGCCCCAGGCGCAGTTAGTTGAATTGTTAAAAAGGCGGCAAAATTTGGATGGGGAATGGCAATTTAGGCGCCAAAACCTGACCTTGCCCCAGGCGCAACTTGGGGCGACTTGGTCTAGATCCGTCCCTGATCGCCAGGTGTGCTTGGTGGCCTTCTATGGCAACAGACTGCAAGGAGTATGTCAGGGAGTGTGCGGTATGTGCCAAGAGTAAACCCTCCCGGCAGGCACCTGTCGGTACCTTGCAGCCTTTGCCCGCCCCGAGTGAACCATGGACCCACTTGTCCATGGATTTTGTGGGTGAACTCCCCAGGTCTGAAGGCATGTCGGTCATTTGAGTGGTAGTCGACCGCTTCAGCAAAATGGCCCATTTCGTGCCCTTGAAAGGACTCCCCTCGGCCCAGGAATTGGCCGACCTATTTATCGTCCACATTTTCCGGCTGCATGGCATTCCGGAAAACATTGTGTCCGATCGGGGAGTCCAATTCATCTCTAAATTCTGGAGGGCATTTTGCCACCAAATGGGCATGAAGCTGTCTTTCTCGTCAGGCTACCACCCACAGACCAATGGGCAGACCGAACAAATTAATCAGTCTTTAGAACAGTTCTTAAGATGTTACGTTGCGGAGACACAGAATGATTGGGTAAAGTTTCTGGCTTTTGCAGAATTCGCACAGAATAATTTGAAGAGTTCTTCTTCTGGTTTTTCTCTGTTCCAGATTGTGGCAGGGAGGTCGCCCAAGTTCTCCCCGCTGCCAGTTGCCTCTTCTCCGTTTCCCGCACTGGAGGATTGGCAGAAGTCACTCAGGGGCAATTGGGGAATTGTTAGAGAGAATTTGCAGAAAGCGTTCCAAAGTCAAAAGGGTCAAGTGGACAAGAGACGTTCCATGGAATGGAAGTTTCAGCCAGGGGATTTAGTCTGGGTGTCCACACGTCACTTGACCCTGAAGCAGCCATCTGCCAAACTGGGCCCCAGGTTTGTGGGTCCATTTTCTGTGACCAAGATCAACAACGTCACTTATGCCATTGATCTTCCTGCCAGCATGCGGGGCGTAAGGTCGTTTCACGTGTCCCTACTCAAACCTGTGGTTCATGTGGGTCCTACTCCTCCTCCTCCTGTGATGGTGGAGGACCAACCCGAGTATGAGGTAGAGAAAATCTTAGATTTGCGCATTGTACAGAACTCAGTACAATATCTGGTGCATTGGAAAGGGTATGGCATTGAGGAGAGACAATGGGTACCTGGGAACCGCATGCATGCGGACGAATTAAGGAAAGAGTTTCACGCTTTACATCCCGAGAAACATGGTAGGAGTTGTCCGGAGTCCACTCCTCGGGGGGGGGGGGGGGGGGAGTACTGTGAGGAAACGCGGAAAAGCCACCGCGTGTGCCAAGAGCTAGGCGGCTGACTCCGCTTCCTACGCGGCGGTTTGCACGCGTTTGGTTGTGTGGTGGAACGCGGAAAAGCCGCCGCACGTCCTGACAGCAAAGCGGCTGTTTGCATGCAGCAGCATGTGCTTGGTGTGGCTGGGTCTGTTAGTGCACCTAGGCAGATGGAGAGCAATGCTCGCGCGAGCCTGAATTCAGGACCTTTATACCTGCAGAGGAAGTGTCAGCTGATCAGGAAGGTCAGCTGATTCCTGCAGGACTCATGATTGACTGAATGGTTCGGGCGGGGCAGCAGAGTCCAGCAACTATATATTCTGCTGCTTATTCAGTTGCTGGTTGTCTGGCATTGCGATCACATACGTGGGAGCACCCAGATCCGTAGTCAGATCCGCAAGTGTGCCGGGACCAGCTGGAGCTGTAATCCTACACTTAGCTAGTTTCTGTTGACAGCTTAAAGTACTAGTTTGATTGTGATTATCTGTTATGACCTTTTGCCTGCCTGATTATCCTCCTGAACTCTGATCTTGTACCTCGATATTTCTGATACTCTGTTGCCGAACCCGGGCTCGTCCTTAGACTCTGCTTCTGCCTACTGATCTTGTACCTCGATATTTCTGATACCCTGTTGCCGAACCCTGCCTGTACCTGACTCCGCCTTTGCCTCTTGATATTGTACTTTATCTGTCCGTGTGTGTACGACCTGGCTTGTCCGACCTCGAGAACCGACCTCACTGTTGGAGGCGGTTCCCCGTTCTATCAGTGACACTTCCTCCAGAGTGTTACTTTTAGACAATCCTTCCTACTCACAGCCTGACTCCTCCCGTCTTGGAGAGTCCAGGTCTTTGGAAGGAATCCGTGCAGTATACCTTACTGCGCTGAGGCTTAGTCCTCAAAGTGTTACTGTTACACCAAACACTACACTCTACTCAGGTGAACAGAGGTTAGCTGGTATATCGGATTATCGGTGATACTGCAGATCACTTATAATCTGGTATACATCTGTATTCCCAGTGATACTGCAGATCACCGGTAATCAGATCCTCTCTGTGCTTCACCGATCGTTACAATACCCCAATAAGCGATTGGCAACTTTTATTTCCACCATGAATATTTACCCAAACGGACTCCACATCTTCGCAATCTTCCTCCATCTCATCGTTGAGGACAGCTGTAAAAGAATTCTTAACAAAGAATTAACCCCTTAACCCCTCCACCTTTTTTCCCTGTTCTATCCCTCCTAAACACATTGTATCCTTTTAAATTAGCTATCCAGTCATGGCTTTCATCCATCCATGTCTCGGTTATTCCCACAATGTCATAGCCTTTGTCATTCAGAATGAACTCTAGTTTGTCTATTTTATTTGCAAGGCTCCGAGCATTGGTTACCAGAGCAGGGACAAGGTCCTCCAGCACCCAAGGCTGAGACACCAAAGAGCGCCCCTCCATCCCTCCCACCCCAGCCGTCACACACTGATTGCTATTAGACTAAGAGGGCCACAGGGCCCACAACCTCCCCAACACCTTAATATCTAGTTATCTGGCTTGCAGTCACTGCTATGTATCCCCTTTTCTTATTTCTTTCTGCTTCATACACAATTAGGAATAACAACTGAATGAATTGTGCGCCCCCTCCTACACTGCGCCCTGAGGCTGGAGCCTCTCCAGCCTATGCCTCGGCCCGACCCTGTTGGTTACCATGCACTTTATATTTTTACCACCACATTTACCAATTTTGTTTACATGAAATGGGCTACTTGAAGTTTTACCAACCTTCTTAATCTTTACACTGTCCCCACCCCCCTCTCCACTTCCCCATAATGTTAGGCTCCCACTGTCTTTTTACCTTATCTTGTCTACATATTGAGACTTTATCCTCCCGCCTCCCCCCAGATCCTAGTTTAAAATCTCCTCCAACCGTTTAGCCATCATCTCCCCCAATGCAGCGGCACCCTCTCCATTAAGGTGCAGCCCATCCCTGCTGTAGAACCTGTAGCTGACTGCAAAGTCTGCCCAGTTCTCCAGAAACCCAAACCCTTCCTTCCTACACCAATTTCTCAGCCACTTATTTAACTCCCTAAGCTCCCACTGTCTCTCAGATGTAGCACATGGCACTGGCAGTATTTTAGAGAACACCACCTTGGAGGTCCTTGCTTTAAGTTTATCTCCAAGTACCTGAAAATCATTTTTGAGGACCTTCCATCTCCCACTAACTTTGTCATTGGTGCCAATGTGTACCATGACAGCTGGGTCTTCCCCAGCCCCACCCAGTAATCTGTCAATTCTTTCCGCTACATGCCGAACCCGAGCACCCGGGTGGCAACAGACTGTACGGCATTCATGGTTTCTTCGACAGATTACCCTATCTGTGCGCCTAATAATTGAATCCCCTACCAACAGTACCTGTCTAGCCTTAGCCGCACTCCTATTCCCTTTCTCGTTACAGCAAGCTGCCCCTTGGTTGCTAAGGAGCACATCCTGCTGCAGCATTGCTACTCCAGAATCATCCTCCCCAATATTACACAAACAAGCATACTTATTAGTGAGGGACAACTCGGGACTAGCCTCCCTGCCACTTTTTCCCCTACCCCTTCTAACTGTGACCCAACTAGCGGCTACCTCTGCTTCTTGCTCCGGCTTTACTCCACCCACCTCATCTTCACCGATTCCATCCAGTGTCTGGATCGTGAGATCCAAGCTCATCTCCATGTTGTGTATGCGTCTCAGTGTTGCGAGATACTTATTTAGCTCTGCGACTTCCGCCTCTAACTGAGCAACACGCACACACCCAGGGCAACAGTAAACACCCTCAATCCGCTGATCAAGGCATGCATACATGTTGCAGGATGTACACTGTACTGCATTGTCCAACATGATGACTATTGTGTGGGGAAAATGTATTTGAAGTAAACTGTGGCAGTAAAAAATGAAACGGGAGAGTGAGTGAAGTTCAGGAGTGAGTGCAGAGGGGGAGGGGTAGAGGAGGGGAGGAGGGGGAGTGAGTGAAGTTGGGGTGGAGGAGGGGGAGTGAGTGAAGCTGGGGTGGAGTCCTCAAAACTTAAAGACTACACCACAACGTGTTAGCACATTCTAACCAATGCAAAAAAAACGCAATGTTGGTTGAAGGTTTTTTTTTGTTTGTTTGTTTTGTTTTTTAGTCCTTACCTGCTTCCTCTCACCTCTCTCTTTGTGCCTGTTTTTAACGCCTATGCCACTTGTGTCGAAGCCACTTAGTGAGCAAGCCACAGACTGAGCATGCTCAGTACTGAGTCCTGAAGCTGACCAAATACCTCCTGTTACAGCTAATCCCTCCCCCTAGCTAATTACCTGCCTGCTGCAAGCACACTAGAGGGAAAAAATGTACTTTTAAAAACTAACACTTGCTGCTAGATATCTGATGAACCGCAATGCACAAGCCACCAGATATCAAGGTAGCAAAACACAATTTACAAACAACAGCAATATAATATAATCAGAGCTCACAATTCCCAGCAGTGAAGTGAAACAGCCCTCCACCAAGATTCTCTCTACCCTCAGAAATTATATTCTGCAAGGAAAACTTTTATGATTATTTGATTATTTTTGAGGTTTACTGTATCCCAGACAGGGTACCGACAAGAGAGAAGCCATCACTTACACCTCTGAAAATTAACTTTTTCAGGCAGCAAAATAAAATAACTAAATCGGCATACATTAGTTATTAATGTTTTGTACTGTACATACACATTTTTTTTCCATCACTAATTTTATAAGGCAGGGGTTGGAATCCGCGGCTCCCAAGCTGCACGTGGCTCTTTAGCTTTAGCTGTATCTGACCCGCCAATGTCTGTCCCGTGAACTTTACAGACAGACAAGCAGCAGCATGCGGACATAACCTCCCGGTGGCTGACGGCTGAAATCACACAGGCTTTCCCAGCTGCTAGGAAAATGTCCAGAATTGGCTGGATGAAGTGGTCAGGCGGGGCCTTTTTTGCCCAGGAAGCCGAGAATGACCAGGATTGGCTTGGTGAAGACAAAAGGTGGGTCTATCGGCACTCCACTGTCAGAGTAGAGTAGAGAAGAGGCACGCTCTTGTAAGGAATTCAGAGGTGTGTAAATACTGGCTTCAGGAATTTTTGCAATTGAGTTGTCATGCCTTCTGCTCCCCCCATCCTTTCATGTAAAAAATGCCCTGTAAGTCTGCTAGGTCACGGCCAACCTGGGTTAGCGCTTGTGCAGTAGTGCACGACTTGACTGACTTGCGCAGGGATCTTTTTTACATTTGGACTGAAATGGCAGTGAATAGGGGAGCTGAAAGCATGAGGGCAGGTCCCAGAGGGTGGCTGTCAGTGTTGGGTGCAATTGAGCACCAGATAACTGATAGCTTTATTTGGGCTTCATGGCTTACACTTCCATGCATTCTGCATTTAATTATGCGGCAAGCTCAGTCCAGCTTCTCTTGCACTGGCACACTTCATTGTGTTATTTTGCACAGGTAGTTGTATAATGGTTTTTACTACATCATTTATTTGCACTTATCTTAGGACCCTGATTTTTATGAATTAATTCCTTTCTGATTCATAGATTTGTACTATAGCACTTTTGGAAGCATATGCATACATGATTAGTATATTAAAATTGATGGATTTGGGATGTCAACTGGCCAACTTTAGATGTTCCAGCAGTGTACTAGTTAGAAAACTTTATTGTTGTAATGCTAATCTTTGGCTCTTTTGACAAATTAGTTTGCAGACCACTGTTCTAAGGCAAACCCAGACTGAGGGAGACTGATACAGCGCCCATTTTCCCAAAATGCGATGATTTGAAAACTGTCTAAACTGTACTTTGTGAGAAAATGCGGAAAAGCCGCCGTAAGTACTCAGAGTAAGGCGGCTGATTCCGCGTTCAACATGACGGCTTGCGCGCAGGGACCTGCATTTACTGGCCTGACGGAACGCAGAGAAACCGCCGCATGCCCAGAGAACAGGGCGGCGGATTTCGCGTCCGACGTGGCGGTTTGCACACATAGGCCTACTCCTGTCTGTACTGCTGAACGCGGAGAAAACGCCGCACGCTCAGACAGCGGTGCGGCGGATTCCGCTTTCAAAACAGCAGAGGCAGTCCAACACAGGTGTGGTGTGGCTGCGACTGATAGTCCACACAGGTTCAGAAGGACGCGTGCGCGCGCGGAGAGGCAGAGCATTTATAACAGTCAGAGGGGTGTCAGCTGACCAGGCCGGTCAGCTGACAATTCTTTCAGTTTTCATTGGTCCAGCAATTAGGGGAGGCGCTGGAGAGCGCTGGTGTATATATACTGGGTGCTGGTCATTCCTCTGGTGTCTGGCGCTGCAATCACTACGTGGTAGCACTCAGACCCTGTCAGTATCTGTGTTACATTAGACCAGTTTCCAAGGTGTTGGTGACCACGGAACTCACACCTTAGTCTAGGAATTGTTGTTTATTTGTTATGACCTTCTGCTTTCCTGACCATTCCTCTGATCTCTGATTTTGTACCTTGTCCTTCTGTTACTCTGTTGCTGAACTTGGCTACTCTCTGGGTTCTGTACCCGTCTTCTGTCTCTGTACTTTATCTGTCCGTGTGTTAACGACCTGGCCTGCCTGACCTCGAGAACTATCTCTCCTGTTGAGAGATAATTCACAGATCTGTCAGTGACACTCCTTCATTGGTGTCACTCACACTCTGTCCTTCCTCCTCTTAGTCTGACCCCTTCCTCGGGAGAGGCTCAAGCTTGCGGAAGGAACGTGTTTCTGTACAGTACTCCTTACTGTTGGGCACCTGCTCCTCAGGTGCATTACTCAAGGTATTCCTGTTACACCAAACACTCTCATTACTCAGGTGTCCAGAGGTTAGACATATATCTGATTATCGGTGATACTGCAGATCATCAATAATCGGGTATATATCTGTATTCTCGGTGATACTGCAGATCACCGGTAATCAGATCCTCTCTGTGTTACACCGATCGTTACATACTTGTATTCACAACAAAAGAAAGGTGTGTGCATCAAACCAGGTAGAACCTGATATATATGGCTTTGCAAACTTGGCCTAAATTGGCTTAATTAAGAGACATTGCTCATGCAAATTTGCATTTGCTTTCGCATGCCAGAATATGCAGGGTCTTTTAACTAATTACACCACAAAACTATGCCCTGCGGCATAAAAGTAAAAGTTTGCGGACAGGCGGACCTGGGCGAACCGCTATAGACTTCAATGGACAGGCTAACTTTAAAATCTACAGGGACTATTTCTGGCCACAAAAGTGATGGAAAAGTTGTTTCAAGGGGTCTAACACCTGGAGGGGGTCATGCTGGAGTGGGATACATGCCAAAAGTCCCTGGGAAAATTACGTATTTGACGCAGAGTAGGGTTATAATCCCTAAAGGGCAGAAATCACATTGCATTCCTAAATTGGAGGCATAAAGTGCTTTAAACCAGCTTGCGTGTGTATACATGGATCCCTGCCACAAACAGCCGCAAAGGGTTGTCATCAGTTGACACACTCAAGACATAAAATCTCAGTCCTCTCGGTGGCAATGTTTGTGATGGCCGTCCAGAAGTACAACAAGGTAGGTAAATCATGCGCTGTTCCTGTTACGTGACAGGCTTTGTTGTGTGGGGCCAACAAATTCATTCTGATGCACTGCTACTTCTGTGTAGTCTATCATCAGCTTCCACATCAGGATAGTATAGATGGATGGAAACTGTGCCTTGTGGCATCTCTCTCCACAAGTTCCACAAAGTAAAACAAGCGTGACCACATCAGGATATTATGGACGGAAGCTGTACCTTGTGGCATCTCTTTCCACTAGTTCCATAAGGTCAATCATGCGCTGTTCCCGTTCAGACAGTGACGGGCTTTGTGGCCAGCATAAATTTTATTCGGACCCGCTGCTACTTAGTAGCCTTTCAGCTTCCACACCAGGATATTATGGATGGATGGAAGCTGTACCTTGTGGCATCTCTCCACTAGTTCCACATGGTAAAACAAGCACGACCACATCTGGCTAGTATGGATGGAAGCTGTACCTTGTGTGGCATCTCTCTCCACTAGTACCACAAGGTCAATCATGCGCTGTTCCCGTTCAGACAGTGACAGGCTTTGTGGCTAGCATAAATTCATTCTGACCTGCTGCTAATTAGTAGCCTTTCAGCTTCCACACCAGGATATTATAGATGGATGGAAGCTGTACCTTGTGGTATCTCTCTCCACTAGGTCAATCATTCATGCGCTGCCAGAGGAGGTTGTGGTGTACCGAGATCATGGAGTGTCAGATGGAGAGCTCAGCACAGTTCAGAATTATGAGATCCCGCAGTTACAGACCTGCTTTGGTACTTTTGAAAATTGATTACCCTTGCATAATTGTCATTGTAGTGCAGAAAACGATCAGCACCAATCTGTACTGCTCCGCGTCTGGAGCATTTGTGAAATTCGAATGTGATCAGCACCCACAGCTTCCAAAGGAAGAAAAAACAAAAAGAATGGAGTGCTAAGACCTTCAGTACCCCTTGGACGGCAGCAGTGATTTCCAGAGAAGTGGTCAGCACCTCCAACAAAGTGGTGGCTCTTTTACTTTAAAACATAGCTCTTTATTCAAAAATATTTAAAAAATCCATAAAAAAAGATGAATGTAGTATGGGGCTGGATTCCAGTGACAGCCCGCTGTTTCAGACTTCTCAGCCTTTTTTCAGGCCAGACTGTCCGGCCTGAAGAAAGGCTGAGAAGTCTGAAACAGCGGGCTGTCGCTGGAATCACGCCCCATACCACGTTCTTTTTTATGGATTTTTAAAGTATTTTTGAATAAAGAGCTATGTTTTAATGTAAAAGAGCTACCACTTTGTTGGAGGTGCTGACCACTTCTCTGGAAATCTGGAGCATTTGTCACAGGGCAGAAATTACATTGCATTCCTAAACTGGAGGCATAAAGTGCTTTAATACATCTTGCGTGTGTATACATGGATCAGGTAGTGTAAGTAGTGTACTGCTTCACACTGCCAGACCAAACTCACTGTTTAACGCACCACCACAAACAGCTGTTTGTGTAGTGATGGGCGTGCTGGTGCGAACGTTGGCGAGAGTGCAGGCAATGGTGGTTTTCCAGCCCATATGGTTGGGCTGAGGTTGCTCAATGACAGAACACTGACTGTCCAGTTGATCGAATTTGGTCTGTCCACAATGAAGCAACAACCTTATTATCTTGGGTGTGCCCCCAACACACTCATATAGGTCATTGCTTTATTGTGATATGCAAGCCCCTTCACCACGGCAAGGTAACAATCATGAAGCGGAATTGACACATTTGCATGCTTTTTGTTTTGTTGTTGCAGCCAGAAAAAATAAGTATGTACACACACTAGAAAAAAGTATTATTTTTGTTAGCGACCCCTGCTAGCAGCGGCCTTAAAAATTCAGGAATCCACATGGAGTTTTGGACCCTGTTGGTGGCGGAGAAGGCAGCAGCTGGCGTGCAGGCAGAGATGCTGTGTGGGGACTGACTTAGTCTTAAGCCAGGCAGCAGCTGGCGGGCTAAAAGTTCTGCAAAGCCAGCTGTCAAATGCCGGGCAAGGGGGTAACTGGCAGACATTGGTTTCTTCCACTCAAATATTTCCTTTATGGACACCTGGCTGCTGTGGGCAGAGGAGCAGGAACTGCACAAGGTGAAAGGCGGAGTGGAGGAGGGTGGCTGTGAATGTGCAAGGGCAGCAGAGGATACAGTGGCTGAAGATGCTGCACCTGGAGGAGGTGGAGGGTGGCTTTGCGTTTGCGTGCTGCTTTTTCTTATGTGCTCATCCCATTGGTGTTTGTGCTTGTTTATCAAGTGCCTTTGTAAGGCTGATGTCCCTAGGTGGGTGTTGCTTTTCCCACGACTCAATTTTTGTTGGCAGAGATTACAGATGGCATTGCTGTAATCTGAGGCACACACAAAAATGTGTGAGCTCTGGGATGACGCCATTTGGGTGGTGGCGGCAGCAGCTGACGTGGAAGGGCATTTGCTGACTGTCCCTAGGTGGCGATACATGCCGCCGAACACTGCCATGAGCTGTTTACTATGAGCTCCCCCTGCTTCTTACAGCAACTAGAGTCCTCGTCCTCCTCTGTGACTCCACCTCTGAACTGTCCCCCTGTTCATCTTCTCTCCTGGGAACCCACGTGACATCTATGCCATGATCATCATCATCATCCTCCTCCACAGCTTCTCTTGTATCAGACATCTCCAAAACTGCACCAACAACAGGCACTTCATCATCATCCTCACACCTTACGTCCATAGTGACACCTAACTCAGACATACGAGGTGGTGTAACATCCTTAGCGCCTTCATCATGTAATAATAATGGCTGTGAATCAGTTAATTCCCCACAAAATATCTCCTGCGAACTCTCAAATGGAGCTGATGTGGTGCTAGTAGTAGCGGTGGTGGCTGCCTGCTGAGTGTTCAGTACCTGTGGTGTGCCCGAATCGGAGGAGGATGATAAGTCCCGGTTCCATGCGGAAGCTGAGGAAGATGATGGGTTCTGTGTTAAAAAGTGTGTTAAAAAGTCAACTACGTCCTGACAATCTTGGGGGTTGAGGGTCCGTGCCTTCTGAACATTGTACTTTGGCCGAAGTCATGCCAGCACGACCTTGAAAAGACCTGCAGGGTTTTGTCCATATTGGGGGTATACGCAGAAGTACTAACAATATTGAATACTAGTGGTAGACAGTGTGTGTAATCACAAAAAGGCACACAATCCGTGTCAAATACACAGCAGCTGTGTGTGTGTGTGTGTGTGTGTGTGTGTGTGTGTGTGTCACAGGGCTGTGTACTTTAACACACACAGAGAGATATCCTATATAGTACTTTAAGCACTTCCCGACCGCCGTATATACAATTGGCGGCCGAGAAGTGCACCCCGCAAGGACCGCCGTATAGACAAATGGCGGCAGTCCTTGTAGGGGCATGGGCGGAGCGATCGCGTCATCCGTGACGCGATCCTCCGCCTCCGCCTGGCGCCGCTCACCCGCCGCAACATCCCGCCGGCCATACGGAAGCGCCGGCGGGATGTTAACCCGACGATCGCCGCATACAAAGTGTATAATACACTTTGTAATGTTTACAAAGTGTATTATACAGGCTGCCTCCTGCCCTGGTGGTCCCAGTGTCCGAGGGACCACCAGGGCAGGCTGCAGCCACAATAGTCTGCACCAAGCACACTGATTCCCCCCCCCCCTGCCCCAGATCGCCCACAGCACCCATCAGACCCCCCCCCCCTGCCCACCCCCCAGACCCCTGTTTGCACCCAATCACCCCCCTAATCACCCATCAATCACTCCCTGTCACTATCTGTCAACGCTATTTTTTTTTTATCCCCCCCCCTGCCCCCTGCTCCCTCCTGATCACCCCCCCACCCCTCAGATTCTCCCCAGACACCCCCCCCCCAGTCCCCCCCCCATGTACTGTATGCATCTATACTCCCTGATCACCTGTCAATCACCTGTCAATCACCCATCAATCACCCATCAATCACCCCCTGTCACTGCCACCCATCAATCAGACCCTAACCTGCCCCTTGCGGGCAATCTGATCACCCCCCCACACCAATAGATCGCCCGCAGATCCGACATCAGATCACCTCCCAAATCCATTGTTTACATCTATTCTCTCCTCTAAACACCCACTAATTACCCATCAATCACCCATCAATCACCCCCTATCACCACCTGTCACTTTTACCTATCAGATCAGACCCTAATCTGCCCCTTGCGGGCACCGAATCACCCGCCCACACGCTCAGATTGCCCTCTGACCCCCCCTTATCAATTCACCAGTGCATTAATTACATCTGTTCTTCCCTGTAATAACCCACTGATCACCTGTCAATCACCTGCCAATCACCTATCACCCATCAATCACCCCCTGTCACCCCCTGTCACTGCCACCCATCAATCAGCCCCTAACCTGCCCCTTGCGGGCAATCTGATCACCCACCCACACCCTTAGATCGCCCGCAAACCCGCCGTCAGATTACTTCCCAAATGTATTGTTTACATCTGTTATCTTCTCTAAACACCCACTAATTACCCATCAATCACCCATCAATTACCCCCTATCTCCACCTGTCACTGTTACCCATCAGATCAGACCCTAATCTGCCCCTTGCGGGCACCCAATCACCCGCCTACACGCTCAGATTGCCCTCAGACCCCCCCCCCCCCTTATCAATTCGCCAGGGCATTATTTACATCTGTCCTTCCCTGTAATAACCCACTGATCACCTGTCAATCACCTGTCAATCACCCATCAATCACCCCCTGTCACTGCCACCCATCAATCACCCCCTGTCACTGCCACCCATCAATCAGCCCCTAACCTGCCCCTTGCGGGCAAACTGATCACCCACCCACACCAATAGATCGCCCGCAGATCCGACATCAGATCACCACCCAAGCGCAGTGTTTACATCTATTCTCTCCTCTAAACACCCACTAATCACCCATCAATCACCCATCAATCACCCCCTATCACCACCTGTCACTGTTACCCATCAGATCAGACCCTAATCTGCCCCTTGTGGGCACCCAATCACCCGCCTACACGCTCAGATTGCCCTCAGACCCCCCCTTATCAATTCGCCAGTGCAATATTAACATCTGTTCTCCCCTTTAATAACTGACTGATTACCTGTCAATCACCTGTCAATCACCTATCAATCACCCATCAATCACCCCCTGTCACTGCTACCCATCAATCACCCCCTGTCACTGCCACCCATCAATCACCGGCTGTCACTGCCACCCATCAATCAGCCCCTAACCTGCCCCTTGCGGGCAATCTGATCACCCACCCACACCAATAGATCGCCCGCAGATCCGATTTCCGATCACCTCCCAAGTGCAGTGTTTACATCTGTTCTCTACCCTAAACACCCACTAATTACCCATCAATCACCCCCTGTCACTGCTACCTATCAGATTAGACCCCTATCTGCCCCTAGGGCACTCAATCACCCGCCCACACCCTCAGAATGCCCTCAGACCCCAGCCCTGATCACCTCGCCAGTGCATTGCTTGCATCTATTCCCCCCTCTAATCACACCTTGAGACACCCATCAATCATCTCCTGTCACCCCCTAGCACACCTACCCATCAGATCAGGCCCTAATTTGCCCCGTGTGGGCTCCTGATCACTCGGCCAAACCCTCAGATCCCCCTCAGACCCCCTTCCGATCACCTCCCCAGTGCATTGATTGCATCTATTTTCCCCTCTAACCACCCCCTGAGACACCCATCAATCACCTCCTGTCACCCCCCCTAGCACTCCTATCCATCAGATCAGGCCCAATACAAGCTGTCATCTAAAAGGCCACCCTGCTTATGACCGGTTCCACAAAATTCACCCCCTCATAGACCACCTGTCATCAAAATTTGCAGATGCTTATACCCCTGAACAGTCATTTTGAGACATTTGGTTTCCAGACTACTCACGGTTTTGGGCCCATAAAATGACAGGGCGGTATAGGAACCCCACAAGTGACCCCATTTTAGAAAAAAAGACACCCCAAGGTATTCTGTTAGGTGTATGACGAGTTCATAGAAGATTTTATTTTTTGTCAAAAGTTAGCGGAAATTTATTTTTATTGGTTTTTTTTCACAAAGTGTCATTTTTCACTAACTTGTGACAAAAAATAAAATCTTCTATGAACTCGCCATACACCTAACGGAATACCTTGGGGTGTCTTCTTTCTAAAATGGGGTCACTTGTGGGGTTCCTATACTGCCCTGGCATTTTAGGGGCCCTAAACCACGAGGAGTAGTCTAGAAAACAAATGCCTCAAAATGACCTGTGAATAGGACGTTGGGCCCCTTAGCGCACCTAGGCTGCAAAAAAGTGTCACACATGTGGTACCGCCGTACTCAGGAAAAGTAGTATAATGTGTTTTGGGGTGTATTTTTACACATACCCATGCTGGGTGGGAGAAATTTCTATGTAAATGGACAATTGTGTGTAAAAAAAAAATCAAACAATTGTCATTTACAGAGATATTTCTCCCACTTAGCATGGGTATGTGTAAAAATACACCCCAAAACACATTATACTACTTCTCCTGAGTACGGCGGTACCACATGTGTGGCACTTTTTTACACCCTAAGTACGCTAAGGGGCCCAAAGTCCAATGAGTACCTTTAGGATTTCACAGGTCATTTTGCGACATTTGGTTTCAAGACTACTCCTCACGGTTTAGGGCCCCTAAAATGCCAGGGCAGTATAGGAACCCCACAAATGACCCCATTCTAGAAAGAAGACACCCAAAGGTATTCCGCTAGGAGTATGGCGAGTTCATAGAAGATTTTATTTTTTGTCACAAGTTAGCGGAAAATGACACTTTGTGAAAAAAACAATTAAAATCAATTTTCTCTAACTTGTGACAAAAAAATAAAAACTTCTATGAACTCACCATACTCCTAACAGAAAACCTTGGGGTGTCTTCTTTCTAAAATGGGGTCATTAGTGGGGTTCCTATACTGCCCTGGCATTTTAGGGGCCCTAAACCGTGAGGAGTAGTCTTGAAACAAAAATGACCTGTGAAATCCTAAAGGTACTCATTGGACTTTGGGCCCCTTAGCGCAGTTAGGGTGCAAAAAAGTGCCACACATGTGGTATCGCCGTACTCAGGAGAAGTAGTACAATGTGTTTTGGGGTGTATTTTTACACATACCCCTGCTGGGTGGGAGAAATACCTCTGTAAATGACAATCTTTTGATTTTTTTACACACAATTGTCCATTTACAGAGTTATTTCTCCCACCCAGCATGGGTATGTGTAAAAAATACACCCCAAAACACATTGTACTACTTCTCCCGAGTACGGCGATACCACGTGTGGCACTTTTTTGCACCCTAACTGCGCTAAGGGGCCCAAAGTCCAATGAGTACCTTTAGGATTTCACAGGTCATTTTGAGAAATTTTGTTTCAAGACTACTCCTCACGGTTTAGGGCCCCTAAAATGCCAGGACAGTATAGGAACCCCACAAATGACTCCATTTTAGAAAGAAGACACCCCAAGGTATTCTGTTAGTAGTACGGTGAGTTCATAGAAGATTTTATTTTTTGTCACAAGTTAGAGGAAATTGATTTTTATTGTTTTTTTTCACAAAGTGTCATATTTCCGCTAACTTGTGACAAAAAATAAAATCTTCTATGAACTCACCGTACTACTAAGGGAATACCTTGGGGTGTCTTCTTTCTAAAATGGGGTCATTTGTGGGGTTCCTATACTGTCCTGGCATTTTAGGGGCCCTAAACCGTGAGGAGTAGTCTTGAAACGAAATTTCTCAAAATGACCTGTGAAATCCTAAAGGTACTCATTGGACTTTGGGCCCCTTAGCGCAGTTAGGGTGCAAAAAAGTGCCACACATGTGGTATCGCCGTACTCAGGAGAAGTAGTATAATGTGTTTTGGGGTGTATTTGTACACATACCCATGCTGAGTGGGAGAAAGATCTCTGTAAATGGACAATTGTGTGTAAAAAAAATAAAAAAATTGTCATTTACAGAGATATTTCTCCCACCCAGCATGGGTATGTGTAAAAATACACCCCAAAACACATTATACTACTTCTCCTGAGTACGGCAATACCACATGTGTGGCACTTTTTTGCAGCCTAACTGCGCTAAGGGGCCCAAAGTCCAATGAGCACCTTTAGGCTTTACAGGGGTGCTTACAAATTAGCACCCCCCAAAATGCGAGGACAGTAAACACACCCCACAAATGACCCCATTTTGGAAAGTAGACACTTCAAGGTATTCATTGAGGGGCATGTTGAGTCCATGGCAGATTTCATTTTTTTTTTGTTACAAGTTAGCAGAAATGGAAACCTTTTTTTTGTGTGTGTGTGTGACAAACTGTCATTTTCCGCTAACTTGTGACAAAAATTTATATCTTCTATGAACTCACTATGCCTCTCAGTGAATACTTTGGGATGTCTTCTTTCCAAAATGGGGTCATTTGGGGGGTATTTATACTATCCTGGAATTCTAGCCCCTCATGAAACATGTCAGGTGGTCAGAAAAGTCATAGATGCTTGAAAATGGGAAAATTCACTTTTTGCACCATTGTTTGTAAACGCTATAACTTTTACCCAAACCAATAAATATACACTGAATGTTTTTTTTTATCAAAAACATGTTTGTCCACATTTTTCGCGCTGCATGTATACAGAAATTTTACTTTATTTTAAAAATGTCAGCACAGAAAGTTAAAAAAATAATTTTTTTGACAAAATTCAGGTCTTTTTTGATGAATATAATAAAAAGTAAAAATCGCAGGAGCAATCAAATAGCACCAAAAGAAAGCTTTATTAGTGACAAGAAAAGGAGCCAAAATTCATTTAGGTGGTAGGTTGTATGAGCGAGCAATAAACCGTGAAAGCTGCAGTGGTCTGAATGGAAAAAAAGTGGCCGGTCCTTAAGGGGTAGAAAGCCCTAGGTCCTCAAGTGGTTAAATCACAAATACAGTTGCAAGCTAAGCACTGCACAGTGTGCTGGCTTGCTTGCAATAGTTAGAAGAGTATAGTAGAACTATAGGGCTAGCAACTGACTGTGGCCTGTATGCAGTGTGTAATCAACACAGATATCAATAACAGATACCATTGCAAGCTAAGCACAGCTTATGATGATAGACAGTATGCTGGCTTGTAATAAATAGAAGAAGATAGTAGAACTGCAAAGCCCAGCAATGACTGTGACCCGACCTGTATACAGTGTCTCACACACACACACACACACACACACACACACACACACACACACACACACACACACACACACACACACACACACACACACACACACACACACACAATATTTGAGCCCTCAAAAGGGCTGTTATGGGGTGGTTTCAGAAATAAAGAACAGCCTAGCTAACTGTCCCTGTCTCTCATGCAAATTTGAATTGGCTTTTGCATGCCAGAATATGCAGGGTCTTTTAACTAATTACACCGTAAAACTATGTCCTGCATGGACAGTGCAACATTTAGAACCTTACCAGGGGCGCCGCGTGGAGGTCCCCCATGCCCCCATAAAATGGGGGGGGGGGCAGCATGCACAGAACTCCAAGCCCTCTCACTGCTCAGAGACCCTGTGGCTGCACCTTAAGGGGGTGGGGAGACTAAGATGCGCAGACGGCTTCCCCCAAGCATGGCTAGTGCCAGGGGGAGCCATCCACACCCGTCTCACAAAGGATGGACCTACCTTTTCAGGCATTGCGTCCATGTGTGTCATTCACATGCTGCCAAATCAGCAATACCTGGGAGCAAACACACAGAAAGGGGAACGAAGCATGGGCCACCCCAAGCTGGTTGCCGCTCAGGGGTGACTACCGTGCATCGCACCCCAGGAGGGGGGGGGGAAGGCTCAAACGGCTTCTCCTGAGAGGGATAACCACCACCGACCTCCAAAGTCTAGAAATGAACCGTATTCACAACAAGAGAAAAGTGCATCAAATTAGGTAGAACCTGATTATATATGGCTTTGCAAACTTGGCCTAATTGGTTTAATCAAGAGACATTGCTTATGCAAATTTGCATTTGCTTTCGCATGCCAGAATATGCAGGGTCTTTTAACTAATTGCAACCTAAAACTATGCCCTGCAGGGATAAGTCAGTGCAACAAGCTCTGCGGCTAGATTTTGCACAAACTAATCCCCACAGGGCAGCCGTTTTTCTGTAATTAGTTTTAGACCCTATATATATTTTAGACCCTATATATTATGGCATGCGAAAGCAAATGCAAATTTGCATGAGTATTGCCTCATGATTAAGCCAATTAGGCCAAATTTGTAAAGCCAGATATATCAAGTTTTAACTTGGTGTTTGATGCACACATTCCACTGCTGTTGTGTAAACTGTATTTGTAGCTGAATTCATACAAAGGCAACATTTTATTGTATAAAATATATATGCTTAATTTTAATATTATGCCAGAAACCCATTTGAAAGACTTTGCACATGTCAGCAAAAGACTGGAAAATGTGTGCAATGCATAAAAAAAAACTTTGTGGAATGTTTAAATAGAGACATTGTGAAGAGGTCAGTACCATGATTTTATGGAAAAAGAGCATCGCAGAAAGGCTAATTTTCTTAAAAGTAAAGTTTGGGAGTCATAGACCTCTCTGTAAAACTCTGCAATGGCAAATGGAACAACAATTTTAGAATAATATTCCTCTGCTAAATGTCAATGTAGGTTTCTTGAATAGTACAGTGATTGCAGACTAGATATACATGAGCAGGATGCAACACAGGATTCAAGATTTGCTTAACGCATGCAACAGGATTGGGAAGACTCACAAAATTCATACAACAGGACATGCAGGACTCAGATTCCAGGCAAGACAAGGCTAGGCCAGACCTAGGATTCAGAATACTTGCAACCAAGATGCAGGTTCCAGGCAAGACATGATCCTGAATATATGCAACCGAGATGCATACAACCATGCACAGGGAACACAAGACAGGATCAAAGTGCTGAGTACTGAGCTGTCGACAGAGCAAGGCAAGACTGCCAAAGCAATAGCAAGGATTTCTGGGAAGCAGTGGCGTAGCTAAGGAGTTGTGGGCCCCAATGCAAGTTTTACAATGGGGCCCCCCAAGCACTTTATACATAACAATTGATACGGCGCACCAAGACCTGCCAATGGCAACTACAGTGTCAGAGGTGCAAGAAGGGGATGGAGAGCAGGTTGTTAATGATTACCACTATTCAAAGTAACTATAGAAGTGATTATTATGAGCACAGGACCAATAGAGAGCTAATACTAGATTTGAGGGAGGGCCCTTCGGGGCCCCTCTGTCCCAAGGGCCCCGATGCGGTGGCTACCTCTGTAACCCCTATTGCTACACCCCTGCTGGGAAGTCCATCACCCATATACTTTGTCAATTAAGGCAATTCATCTCCAGATCATCAGGCACTCACATACACATACACAGGAATAGAGCAGGCTGTGGGCTGGTGCACACCACAGGGGCTTTTTAAAAGCTAGAGATTTTAAAAGCGCTTGCTAATGCAATGCTATGGGGGATTTTTACAAAATCACATTGCTCCAGTTTGCACATACACACATAGGTTAACATTAGCATGAGCTTTTAAAATCATAAGGCGCTCAGAAAAGCTATTCTGGTGTGCACCAGCCCAAATGCTGGATCCACATCATACAATTTTTCGGCTGATTTACCTGCCAGATTGATTATTTCCAGCATTTTTTTAGCAATTTTCTGACCGATTTCCATAGAAACGAACAGAAATCGGTTAGAAAAACGCTCAAAAAATCAATCGATTCTCAGATCGGACATGCTGGAAATAATCAATCTGGCAGGTAAATCTGCCAAAAACTTTTAGGTGTGGATCCAGTATAAGACAGAGTGCAGGAGGCATCACACACATTGCTAGATCAAAATTGCAGACATAGACATACCTAGGGATTCTTACTGTAAAATAGTTTTGGGTTTTCATCATTCATAATACAAAATATTTAATAATGGAATCCATAGAATTCTTTCTATGGAATGGAAAAAGTCAAAAGCCAACATTGTATGGCTGTGATCTTCTCAACCTCAGGTATCACTGCCTTAAAGGGATACTGTAGAGGGGTCGGGGGAAAATGAGTTTAAGTTATCTGGGGCTTCCAATGGTCCCCCGCAGGCATCCTGTGCCCGTGCAGCCACTCACCGATGCTCCGGCCCCGCCTCCGGTTCACTTCTGGAATTTCAGACTTTAAAGTCTGAAAACCACTGCGCCTGCGTTGCCGTGTCCTCGCTCCCACTGATGTCACCAGGAGCGCACGGCACAGGCACTGACCATACTGGGCCTGCGCAGTACGCTCCTGGTGACATCAGTGGGAGCGAGGACACGGCAACGCAGGCGCAGTGGTTTTCAGACTTTAAAGCCTGAAATTCCAGAAGTGAACCAGAGGCGGGGCTGGAGCATTGGGGAGTGGCTGCGCGGGCACAGGATGTCTGTGGGGGACCATTAGAAGCCCCTGGTAACTTCAGCTCATTTTCCCCTGACCCCCCTACAGTGTCCCTTTAAAAATGTACATGATTCTGTAATGTAAATTACTGCATGGACCGAGGAACACTTCTAAAAACCATTGTGAACATCAGTTCTAACTGCTTTTACAAATGCTAGGACTATACCATGCAAAGAAAAAACTATACATAAACATAATTCAGAAACACCTACCCCTCCTAAGACCTCCTGAGGAAATAACGTGAAAAAAATTACTTTCACGTTATCTCACAAATTATAATCTGAAATGAGTTTTGGAAATTATAAATGTGGGCTGAAGATGAAAAGGACTCTCCAACTATTTTCAACTCACACTTAAAAAAACAATAGGGTATTGTACCGTGTTAGTCATCAGTAAAAGCAAGAAGTTTTAAATCAGGATGATACCATTTATTGGCTAACTAAAAAGAATAAGAATAAGCAAGCTTTCGACCAGGTTCACAACAGGTGTACAGAGTACAAGGCACATTTTCCTGTGGATCCACCAATCTGGTATATCTGATCATGTGTGCTAAATGCCCCAATGTTATGTACGTGGGAGAAACTGGACAAACTCTGCACAAACGTATGAATGGACACAGGCACACTATTAACGATGCCAAATTTGTACTCGTTCTAACGGATAGCCTGTATGACCTACGTGTCACTGCCCTGAAGGGTGGCTTCAAAATGTCAAATGATCGATTAATAGCAGAAACAAAATTCATAAATTGGTTCAAAGCTGTGGACAAAGGCTTGAATAAGGAAAAAAACATTTCATATTGGTATGAGGCTGATGATATTTAATGCCAAAACTCTTCCTCAGCCTATATAGCTAAACTTGTGAACTCAGAATTTACGATGCCTCAGTCGAAGTCCCAGGTCTGTGAGCAAGGTGTAAACAAAGATTCTTATCTCAGCTAACAACCTCCCACCCCATTTAGATGTTCCGTTTCACTTAAGGCATCTTAATGACATGTAGAGATGGCCCGATTCTCCGATTTTTGGGTTCGAGAAAGTTCGGTTCGCGTGAACTTTCGCAAACTGCAATAGACTTCAATGGGGAGGCGAACTTCGAAAACTAGAAAAAATTATGCTGGCCACAAAAGTGATGGAAAAGATGTTTCAAGGGGTCTAACACCTGGAGGGGGGGCATGGCGGAGTGGGATACATGCCAAAAGTCCCGGGGGAAAAATCTGGATTTGACGCAAAGCAGCGTTTTAAGGGCAGAAATTACATTGAATGCTAAATTGCAGGCCTAAAGTGCTTTAAAACATGTTGAATGTGTATACATCAATCAGGGAGTGTAATTAGAGTACTGCTTCACACTGACACACCAAACTCAATGTGTAACGCACAGAAAACAGCTGTTTGCGTAGTGACGGCCATGCTGGACTGGTGCGCACCATGGCCAGAGTGCAGGTCGTGGCGGTTTTCCAGCCCCTATGGTCGACGGGCTGTGGTAACTCAATGATAGAACAACAGTGACTGTCCAGCTGATCAAATTTGGTCTGTCCACAATGAAGCAACAACCTTATTATCTTTGGTGTGCCACCCCCCGAGACACTCCTATAGCCGGCGGTCATTGCTTCATTGTGATACGCAAGCCCCTTCACCGCGGCAAGGTAATGATCACGAAGGGGAATGGGCACATGTACATGCCTTTTGTTTTGTTGTTGCAGCTGCAGCGCAGCCAGAAAAATTAGGCAGGCATGTACACACACCAGAAAAATTAGAAGAGCGGCCGCTGCTAGCAGCGGCCTTGAAAATTCAGGAATCCGCCTGGAGTCCTGGACCCTATTGGTGGTGGCAGAGAAGGCAGTCAAGCGGCCTGCGGGCAGATATGCTGTGTGGGGAGCGTCTTGGGGCAGGCAGACACACGGCGTGCAGGTAGAGATGCTGTGTGTGGGGACCGACTTAGTCTTTGGGCAGGCCTGAGCATGCTTTGCAGACCAGGCATCCATGGTCAGATGTACCCTTGACCCAACGCTGTGTGCCAGAGATGTCACCACTTGCCTTTCAACATCGCGGTACAGTTTAGGTATCGCCTTTTTTGATAAAAAATTGCGGCCTGGTATCTTCCACTGCGGTGTGTGGCTTTGCCTTTGTGTGCTGCTTTTCCTCAGGTGGTTATCCCATTGCCGTTTGTGCTTTGTAATCATGTGCCTTCGTAAGGTAGTTGCCCCTACACGGGTGTTGGTCTTTCCTCGGCTCAATTTTCTGTGGCAAAGAGTGCAGATGGCATTGCTCTCATCTGCAGACACACAAAAAAATTTCCACACCGCTGAGCCGTGGGGTGATTGCACTTTGGTGGTGGTGGCCGACTCAGTGTTAAGTGGGGTGCAAGAATCAGAGCAGGAGGAGGAAGATAAGTCAAGCTTCCATGTGGAAGCTGAGAAAGAAGACGTGTTCTGTGTTAAATGGTCAACTACATCCTGACAATATTGGGGGTTGATGGCACGTGCCTTCTTCTGAACACTGTACTTTGGTCGAGGGCCGCACGAAATCACGACAGCGTGACCTCGAACAGACCTGCCAGGTGGACTGCCTCTGCCTTTTGTTTTGTCCATATTGGGGGGATGAAGTGAAAGGTATGCACTGACTTGACTAATACAATGTGCAGTCACACAGGTGCAGTTAACAGGTATGCACAGAGTGGTATATCACAATGCGCGCACTCACGTAGGTAGGTGTATATCACACTGCGTGCACTCAGGTAGGTGGGTGCACTGAACACAACAGGTAGGTATATGCAGTGATGAGGTGGATGCACTCAACACAAAAGCTAGGTATATGCAGTGATGAGGTGGGTGCACTCAACACAACAGGTAGGTATATGTAGTGATGAGGTGGGTTCACTGAACACAACAGGTAGGTATATGCAGTGGTGAGGTGGATGCACTCAACACAAAAGGTATGTATATGCAGTGATGAGGTGGGTGTACTCAACACAACAGGTAGGGATATGCAGTGATGAGGTGGGTTCACTGAACACAACAGGTAGATATATGCAGTGATGAGGTGGGTGCACTCAACATAACAGGTAGGTATATGCAGTGATGAGGTGGGTTCACTGAACACAACAGGTAGGTATATGCAGTGGTGAGGTGGATGCACTCAACACAAAAGGTATGTATATGCAGTGATGAGGTGGGTGCACTCAACACAACAGGTAGGGATATGCAGTGATGAGGTGGGTTCACTGAACACAACAGGTGGGTGGGTATATGCAGTGATGAGGTGGGTGCACTCAACACAACAGGTAGGGATATGCAGTGATGAGGTGGGTTCACTGAACACAACAGGTAGGTATATGCAGTGATGAGGTGGGTGCACTCAACACAACAGGTAGAGATATGCAGTAATGAGGTGGGTTCACTGAACACAACAGGTAGGTATATGCAGTGATGAGGTGGGTGCACTCAACACAACAGGTAGGTATATGCAGTGATGAGGTGGGTTCACTGAACACAACAGGTAGGTATATGCAGTGGTGAGGTGGATGCACTCAACACAAAAGGTATGTATATGCAGTGATGAGGTGGGTGCACTCAACACAACAGGTAGCGATATGCAGTGATGAGGTGGGTTTACTGAACACAACAGGTAGGTATATGCAGTGATGAGGTGGGTGCACTCCACACAACAGGTAGGGATATGCAGTGATGAGGTGGGTTCACTGAACACAACAGGTAGGTATATGTAGTGATGAGGTGGGTTCACTGAACACAACAGGTAGGTATATGCAGTGGTGAGGTGGATGCACTCAACACAAAAGGTATGTATATGCAGTGATGAGGTGGGTTCACTGAACACAACAGGTAGGTATATGCAGTACTGGGTATTACAATGTGCACCTGTCACACACACAGGTAGTCACTGAATGTGCTGGGCCTGGCTGGCAGTGGCACACACACAGTATGAATTAGCAAGGCTGTCCATGCAACACAAGTGTCATTGGGACACACACAAAAAAAATAGATCACAAGAACAAGATTAGCTCTCAAAAGAGCTATTGTGGGGTGCTATTTTAGCAATGAGAAATCAGCAAGGAGCAAGCCAACAAGCCTACAAGAGCCTAACCAATCTTTCCCTATGAGAGAGTCTGATGCAGCTGTCCCTTCTCTAATTAATGCAGGCACACGATTGAGTGTAATGGCCGGCGGGGCCTGCCTTTTATAAGGGGGGAGTGGCTCCAGGAGAGAGTGTAGCCTGATTGGCTACAATGTGCCTGCTGACTGTGATGTAGAGGGTCAAAGTTGACCCTAATGGTGCACTATGGGGGGCGAACAGAACTTCCGGAAAAGTTTGCGTTCGCTGGCGAACGCGAACCACCGAAGTTCGCCAGGAACCGTTCGCCGGCGAACCGTTTGGGCCATCTCTAATGACATGTATGTATGCTTGAAAAAAATCTATGTATCCCCTTTTGATGTTGCATGTATAAAGCTGTCTGTACCATCAGCCTGCAAGCAAACAGGATTTAAGCCTGACGAAGGCTGCAAAGCCGAAAGCTTGCTTATTCTTATTCTTTTTAGTTAACCAATAAATGGTATCATCCTGATTTAAAACTTCTTGCTTTTAAAAAAACAAAACCTCTACCTATGGGTACATTAGTGTACAAGAATATAAAGCTTACAGAAGGCATATTTAATGCTTAACGGACACCCGAGATGAAAATAAACTAATGAAATAAACGATTGTATCGATCTTCATTCTGCTAAAAATGACTTTTTAAGATATTCCACAGTTTTATTTTATGTTTAAATCTACTTTTTAAGTTTTAATTGTTTTTGCTCAATGGCACATTCATTGAAGTATGCCAGAGCTAAAATCTATGAACTATTGACCCTTTTTATCTCGTTCCTACTCTCAGAAGCCATTTTCTGCTAGGAAAATGTTTTATAGTTAGCCTTAGCTAAAGCTGAAGGTAAATACTCCATTCTCCTCCTCCTTGACCTGTCAGCAGCTTTTGACACAGTAGATCATCCCCTACTCCTCCAGTCCCTCCAGTCCTTGGGCATTCACGATCTCGCCCTGTCCTGGCTTTAATCCTACCTCTCCAACTGCTCCTTCACGACCGCCTTCAATGAGTCCTCCTCCACCCCCAACCACCTCTCGGTGGGAGTCCCCCAAGGTTCGGTCCTTGGCCCCCTACTGTTCACCCTATACACATCCTTCATTGGCAAGGTTATCTCCTCCATGGGTTTTAACTATCATCTGTATGCAGATGACACCCAGATCTACCTCCACACCCCTGACATATCCACCACTACCATGGACAAGGTCTCCTCCTGCCTATCAGCCATCTCCTCCTGGATGTCCGCTAGGTTCCTTAAACTAAATCTAGACAAAACAGAATTTATGATCTTCCCACCCCGGCCATCCACGAACCTCCCAGATGTGCATGTCACTGTTAACCACACTACCATTCGCCCTACCTCTCAAGCCCGCTGTCTGGGTGTCACCCTGGACTCCGCACTCTCCTTCACTTCCCACATCCAAAACCTCACAAAGTCCTGCAACTTCCACCTTCGTAACATCTGTAAGATTCGCCCTTTCCTGACCTCTGCCACCACCAAACTCCTCATCCATGCCCTCATAATTTCCCGCCTTGACTACTGCAATGCCCTGCTGTCTGGTCTCCCTATGACCCGAACAGCCCCACTGCAGTCTATCATGAATGTGGCAGCCAGAATTATCCACTGCTCCCATCGCTCCACCACGGCAGATCCCCTCCTAGAATCCCTCCACTGGCTTCCTATCCAGTCCAGAATCAGATTCAAGATACTGTGTCTGACCTAAAAATCTGTCTACAAAACCTGTCCAACCTACATTTCCGATCTTACTCAGAGGTACACACCTAGCCGCTCACTCCGCTCTTCCAATGAACTTCGCCTAACCGCCCCCCGCATCACCCAGTCCCATGCACGCCTCCAGGACTTCTCAAGAGCTGCTCCAACACTATGGAACTCCCTACCTACACCCATTAGGGCAGCCCCCTCCTTCAACATCTTCAAGAAAGCACTCAAAACTCACCTTTTCACTCTGGCCTACTACCCCTCACAAGTGCTCTAAACCTACAGCTGAACTCTGGTCCCCTACCATTCGTGTCCTTACCTCTCCCTCTAGATTGTAAGCCTTTGGGCAGGGTCCTCCTCCTTTTGTGTCCTACCTGATCTTGCACCTCCATTACTGTGAACCCATGCTATGCATCTGAGTGAACCTAACTTGCCTAATCTCTATACTCCATCCAGTGACTGACTAAGCATTACCTGGTACTCATACTATGGTGTGTGATCTGGTTTTCTTGTATCCTGTATTGTCATATTGCTGTATCTCACCCCTAAATATTGTCTGTAACCTAAATTAATGTTCAGCGCTGCGTAATATGTTGGCGCTTTATAAATACAATAAATAAATATAGTTGGGATTTCTTATCAGTGAGGGTCACACTGTAGTCACTTCCTAACTGAGTCAGCCACTTACACACCTGATATTTAACTCTTTCAGGCCGAGAAAGAAAAAAAGGAACACAGCATAGTTATTTGTGTGCTAGGCACCGTACATACCCATGTCTATCTCATCATGTCACATGTCACCTCGGGTATCCTTTAAAGTGGACCTGAACTCAGACCTCCTCTCTGCTCTAAAAGATACACAACAGCATAATAACCTTTAAACAAAAATGTATTTGTTACAGCTCATACAAATCCTAAAATATATCTGCACAGTTTTTACTTGAATTCAAGTAGATTCATGGAAGCAGACATTTTGTTTACAGCCTGTGCTTTCAAATGAGCTTATCTGCCATAGGCTGTCATGTGACATGGGGAGAATCAAATTACAACTTGAGATTAGATGCAGATGAGGGCGAATTAGACAACTTAAACTATCTGAATACATACAGGGTGCATGTATATATGTTCTGTCCTGTGCAAGAGTTCCTGCCCACTTTAATGATATATGAGGGTATGTTGCTGAGTACCTGTCTTTGCCAAGAAATAATATAGCCAACGGTATGAAATAACACATTTATTCAACATATTCCCCCTTTGAGACTGTTGTACTTTGTACAGCATAGTTGCAGCTTTTCTAGACCATTCATATAAAAAATTCTTTGGTTGGGCCTCAAACCATCTCTGGGCAACAGGTGTTTCTTCAAGTCTGGTAACAAACAAGTCTTAAGGGGCCAGGTCAGGGCAATAGGGGGGCTGGTGGACCAATTTGAAACCCAGGATGTTAAATTTGGCAGCCACAATGTTGACCATGTACGCAGGTGCATTGTCTTGCGGGGAAAAAAAAGGATCCCCTTTGGCCAACTTTCTACAGGGTTTTGTTTTAACTGCCTCCTTCAGCTGGTTCAGGAGGTTAGTATAATACTGCCCTGTGTTACTAGAGCCCCGAGGTAGGTACTCTACCAACAGAATGCTGTCTTTATCCCAGAAAACAGATGCCATTACTTTTTTGGCCTGTTTATGGGTGTGGAACTTCTTAGGCCACAGGGACCCACTGTAGTACCATTTCTTTGACTGTTCCTTGGTTTCAGGATCATGGAATCAGGTTTCATCCTCAGTTACTAACCCTGCCAAAAAGTCCTTTGCGGCTTCAAAATGGGCCAAAACCGTCTTCTGATCAGTGTTTAAAAATGTGGTGCATCGCAGTGTGGCAAGCCACATTGCAAAGAGGCCGTTATGATGCACTGTGAAAGTAACCTTAGTCTTTTTTTTTTTTTTTTTTTTTTTTTTTTATTTCCAGTGTTGAAAGAAGAAGTGAAGCAATTGATGCAATGCAGTAGAAAAAAAAATATTATTAATATTAATGATTTATGAAGCGCCAACATATTCTGTGGCACTGTACAAAATAAGAAACAAACATGGAGCACAAAATAATACAGACAATGGTGTACACCAATATATAAAATACAGACAGAATTGGTACAAAATACAGAATTGGTAAATACAGTGAAAAAAAGTAATATGATGAATAATATGTATAACAAATTGACAAGACACAAAAGGAATAACAAATTACAAGACACAAAATATTGAGAGAGCCCTGCCCTTGCAACTAACAATCGGGTGGGGGGGACGACAAGAGTTGGAGTAGTATACATAATTCATATCTAGAAGCAGTGTGTTTTTTAGATTTTCTAGTAAGGAGTACAACTTGGCCAGTGGCCAAAGGGGGAATGGCCTAACTTAGATTGTGTGCTTGTGGGAAAGTGAGTTTTGAGGGAGCATTTAAAGTACCCCTGAACCGGTTATTTAATTACATTATTTTAATGCTGCCGTCACTTGTGGTGCTGTGAGATATGCACAGCACCTTCCTACCCTTTCAGTGCCCCCTGTGTGCCCCATTCTGCTCAGCCATAATATTCGACTAATTAGTTTGTCGAATATGGGTGGGAAGGAAGTGTCAGTTCCTCCTCTCTGACTGTCCTTAGTCCCACCCCCTCCACTCGCCACTTATAGTTTCTGACAAGTGTTACAGCGTGCAGGGGATCTGTGCTGTGTGTGGTCTTGTGAAATTGAAGTTGGAACGATAGTGTACTAATAGCTGTATTAGTACACTATCATTCCAACCTCATTTACCACAAGACAACACACAGCACAGCTTCCCTGCGCACTGTGTGCTGTACTACTTATCAGGAACCATAAGGCCTTGTTCACATTAAGTTTGGCTCACATGTCCATCCGCGGTGGGCTTTTGTTTCCACGTTTTCCAGCGATTTTCTGCACGTTCACTCGTTTTTGTGGGCGTTTTTGTAAGCGCTTTTGCAGAGCACTTCCATCTTTTGATCCGGAAAAAAAATCTAAAAAAAACCTCATGCAATCGCTTGCCAAAGCAATTTTGTGAGCATTTTGCGATTTTCCTATACCTTCCATTGAGGCAGATCGCCTCAAAAATGGCCTAAGCACCGTTTTTCAAAGCGGATCGCAAACGAACCGCTCTGATATGAACTCTCTTGAAAATTCTTTTGGTGCTATTTGATTGCTGCTGCGACTTTTAGTTTTTATTATATTCATCAAAAAAGACATGAATTTTGTCCCCAAAAAATTTTTTTTTTAACTTTCTGTGATACAATTTGTCAAATAAAGTAACTTTTCTGTATACATTTTTGTCCAAATTTATTGTGCTACATGTCTTTGATTAAAAAAAAATAAATGCAATAAGTATATATTTATTGGTTTGGGTAAAAGTTATAGTGTTTACAAACTATGGTGCAAAAAGTGAATTTTCCCATTTTGAAGCATCTCTGACTTTTCTGAGCACCTGTCATGTTTCATGAGGTGCTAGAATTCCAGGATAGTATAAATACCCCCCAAATGACCCCATTTTGGAAAGAAGACATCCCAAAATATTCACTGAGAGGCATGGTGAGTTCATAGAAGATTTTATTTTTTGTCATTTTTGTCACAAGTTAGCGGAAAATGACACTTTGTGAAAAAAAAAAAAAAAAGTTTCCATTTCTGCCAACTTATGACCCCCCCCCCCCCCCCCCCCAAAAATGAAATCTGCCATGGACTCACCATGCCCCTCTCTGAATACCTTGAAGTGTCTACTTTCCAAAATGGGGTCATTTGTGGGGTGTGTTTACTGTCCTGACATTTTGGGGGGTGCTAAATTGTAAGCACCCCTGTAAAGCCTAAAGGTGCTCATAGGACTTTGGGCCCCTTAGCGCACCTAGGCTGCAAAAAGGGGTCACACATGTGGTATCGCCGTACTCTAGAAAAATAGTATAATGTGTTTTGGGGTGTATTTTTACACATACCCATGCTGGGTGGGAGAAATATCTTTGTAAATGAGGTTTTTTTTTATTTTTTCACACACAATTGTCCATTTACAGAGAGATTTCTCCCACCCAGCATGGTTATGTGTAAAAATACACCCCAAAACCCATTATACTACTTCTCCTGAGTACGGCGATACCACGTGTGACACTGTATTGCAGCCTAGGTGCGCTAAGGGGCCCAACGTCCTATGAGTACCTTTAGGATTTCACAGGTCATTTTGAGGCATTTGTTTTCTAGACTACTCCTCACGGTTTAGGGCCCCTAAAATGCCAGGGCAGTATAGGAACCCCACAAGTGACCCCATTTTAGAAAGAAGACACCCCAAGGTATTCCGTTTGGAGTATGGTGAGTTCATAGAAGATTTCATTTTTTGTCACAAGTTAGCGTAAATTGATTCTTATTGGGTTTTTTTCTCACAAAGTGTCACTTTCCACTAACTTGTGACAAAAAATAAAATCTTCTATGAACTCATCATACACCTAACGGAATACCTTGGGGTGTCTTCTTTCTAAAATGGGGTCAGTTGGTGGGGTTCCTATACTGCACTGGCATTTTAGGGGCCCAAAACCGTGAGGAGTAGTCTGGAAACCTAATGCCTCAAAATGACTGTTCAGGGGTATAAGCATCTGCACATTTTGATGACAGTTGGTCTATGAGGGGCTGAATTTTGTGGAACCAGTCATAAGCAGGGTGGCTTCTTAGATGACAGGTTGTATTGGCACTGAAGTGCAGGAAGCGCAGGATGTCCTCAAATCGTGACCTGGACATGGCAGCAGAGAACGTGGGCATGTGATGTATTGGGTGCGTAGACCAATAAGACCGCAATACATTCTTTTTGACTAGACCCATGTTAAGGAGAAGGCCCCAAAAAATGTTACGTTCGGAAACTTGTAGGGGTTTCCACCGAAAAGGCTGGGCATGGTACCTTCTTGGATTGGCGGCTGCGTATTGCGTGGCATAACAGTTGGTCTCAGCCACAATTAAGTCGTAGAGACCAACAGTGATCAGAAAGAAAAAAAAAATGTCACTGCGGTGGGGCGGGTGAGGGTTTGGCCAGGTGATCAGAAGCCCGCAGGGGGCAGATTAGGGCCTGATCTGATGGGTAGGTGTGCTAGGGGGTGACAGGAGGTGATTGATGGGTGTCTCAGGGGGTGATTATAGGGGAGAATAGATGCAATCAATGCACTGGGGAGGTGATCGGAAGGGGGTCTGAGGGGGATCTGAGGGCCGAGTGATCTGTTTGGCTGAGTGAACAGAAGCCCACATGGGGCAAATTAGGGCCTGATCTGATGGGTAGGTGTGCTAGGGGGTAACAGGTGGTGATAGGAGGTGATTGAATGGTGATCAGTGGGTGATTAGACGGGAGAACAGATGTAAATAATGCACTGGAGAGGTGTTCAGGCGGGGTCTGAGGGTGATCTGAAGGTGTGGGCGGGTGTTTGGGTGCCCGCAGGGGGCGGTTTAGGGTCTGATCTGATGGGTAGCAGTGACAGGTGGTGACAGGGTGATTGATAGATGATCAGAGTGTGATAAGAGGGGAGAATAGATGCAAGCAATGCACTGGCGAGGTGATCAGGGCTGGGGTCTGAGGGCATTCTGAGGGTGTGGGCGGGTGATTGGGTGCCCAAGGGGCAGATTAGGGTCTGATCTGATGGGTAGCAGTGACAGGGGGTGATTGATGGGTGATCAGTGAGTGATTAGTGGGGAGAACAGATGTAAATATTGCACTGGGGAGGTGATAAGGGGTGGTCTGAGGGCAATCTGAGGGTGTGGGCGGGTGACTGGGTGCCCGCAAAGGGCAGATTAGGGTCTGATCTGATGGGTAGCAGTGACAGGAGGTGACGGGGTGATTGATAGGTAATCAGTAGGTGATTACAGGGGAGAATATATGCAAACAATGCACTGGTGAGTTGATCAGAGGGGGGCTGGGGGGCTATTTGAGGGTGTGGGTGGGTGATTGGGTGCCCGCAAGGGGCAGATTAGGGTCTGATCTGATGGGTAGCGGTGACAGGGTGACTGATAGGTGATCAGTAGGTGATTACAGAGGAGAATATATGCAAGCAATGCACTGGCAAGTTGATCAGAGGGGGTCTGGGGGGCTATTTGAGGGTGTGGGCGGGTGATTGGGTGCCCGCAAGGGGCAGATTAGGGTCTGATCTGATGGGTAGCAGTGACAGGTGGTGACGGGGTGATTGATGGGTGATTAGAGGGGAGAGCAGATGTAAACAATGCACTTTCGGAGGTGATCTGAGGGTGGGTCAGCGGGCAATGTGAGGGTGTGGGCGGGTGATCAGGTGCCCACAAGGGGCAGGTTAGGGTCTGATCTGATGGGTGGTAGTGACAGGTGGTGACAGGGGGTGATTGATGGGTGATTGACAGGTGATCAGTGGGTGATTACAGGGGAGAATAGCTGTATACCAGGCATGGGCAAACTTGGCCCTCCAGCTGTTACGGAACTACAAGTCCCACAATGCATTTGCCTTTATGAGTCATGACTGTGGCAGTCAGACTCCTGCAATGCATTGTGGGACTTGTAGTTCCTTAACAGCTGGAGGGCCAAGTTTGCCCATGCCTGCTGTATACAGTACACAGGGGGGGTCTGTTGAGGGTGTGGGGGGTGATCAGGAGCCCCCAGGGGGCAGTTTAGGACCTAATCTAAAAAATAGCTTTGACAGATAGAGATAGGGAGTGATTGATGGGTGATTAGGGGGTGATTGAGTGCAAAAAGGGTGTGGGGGCGATCAGAGGGCAGGGGGGGCAGGATCAGTGTGGTGTTGTGCAGACTAGGGTGGCTGCAACCTGCCCTGGTGGTCCCTTGATCACTGGGACCACCAGGGAAGGAGGCAGCCTGTATAATACGCTGTGTATACATTACAAAGCGTACTATACGCTTTACTTGCGGCTATCGAGGGGTTAACAACCCGCCGGCGCTTCCGAACGGCCGGCGGGTTGACGTCACGGGTGGGCGGAGCCTATTGCCGGCGGATGCGCGTGCACCCAATCCCCAGCAACTTAGTGCAGAACGAGCCGCCGCCGATAGGCGTATTGCGGTCGTTCTGCACACCACTTTGCCGATCTGCAAGTGGATAAAATAAAAAAAGAACGCCTATAATGTGAGCAAGGCCTCTGTGGCGAGTGGAGGGGGCAGGACTAAGGACAGGCAGAGAGGAGGAAGAGCTGACACTTCCTCCCCGCCCATAATCCATTGCTAGCAGAGCAGGGGACATGGGGGGCGCTGGAAAGGGAGGATGATGCAGTGACATATTGTCACAGCACCACAACTAAAGCAGCATTAAAAGTATGTAATTTAAAAACTAGTTCAGGGGTTCTTTAAAGATTTCAAAAGTTGTAGAGTGAGGGATGTGTTGAGGAAGGGGATTCCAGAGGAGGGGAGAAACATGCAAGAAATCTTATGTACACGTAAAAGTGAGGTGATGCTAGAGGAAGAAAAAGAAAGTCATGTGCAGGTCTGAGATTGCAGTTGGTTTGATATCTGGAAAATAGTGAGAGGTACAGGGATATCACAGTCCTTTTTATCTCAGCATCGGTGATTGGTGCGGGTACTCCTACGGTGTGGATTCTAAGTGAGCAAGGGTCTTCACCCACGCAATCCACATGGGATGATGGGCCGTCACCCCTAATGGATGGTGGACAACTTTGCTGCCTGGTGCCCACCATGCCACCACCCCTAGGACTGCCCCACCACCTTGCCGTAAGGGAAGGAGAAAGAGGACTGATGTGACAGGACAGACGTGACAAGACTGGCTGGCAGGACTTGATTGACAGGACTGACGTGAAAGGACTGGCTGGCAGGACAGGACTGACTGGCAAGGAATAGCGTGACAAAACACTATGGCTGTAATGATAATGCAACAGCACTGGGCACTTGATTAGTCACCCTGACCTTTGCGCCAGTGCTGAAGCCATGACCTCAGCCGTACACATAAAGAAGCTAGGAGCATACGCGCCTAGTAAATTGCGGCCATGCCCCCGAGCACACCAGTCCTAAAAGTCTGCCAGACAGCATCTGCTTACTGAACAGGAGCCTCCGCTGGAACCTGGAAGCAGTAAGTGTGACATTGAACCCCCCTACCTCTTAAGGGCAACCCCAGGGTGTCCTCCAGAACGTGTTTTTTCGGGAATGCTATGTGAAAAGCCTTTATTAGTCTTGATGCATGAACATGCTTCTGAAATATCCACAAATTTTCTTCAGGGCCGAAGCCCTTCCATTGAATCAGATACTGAATTGTACCAGCTCTTCTTCTGGTATCCAAGATCTTCTTCACTTCGAGTCCCTCCTCTCCGTCAGACAGTATCACTAAAGGTGGTTCCAAAGAACGACCAGGAAAATGGTTCGAAGTTGACTTCTTAAAGCAGGACACATGAAATACTAGATGAATTGAGAGATAATTTGGTAATTCCAATTTGAAGGCAACCAGGTTAATCTTGCAAATATGAAAAGGCCAATAAACTTGGGCCCCAATTTCCTAGAAGGACATTTCATTTCCTTCGGCCTTAATACTTGGCTGCTGGTGATCATACACAGAGTATCCTGTCCAGGGATTTGTATGTATATTACCCACTTACTGGCATTGCTTGGTCCTCACTATTGACTGTTCATCATATGCACCTTATTTTTAAATTTAAAGAGAGCATGAACTGAAAATAAAAAGTCAAAATAACCACACACAGGTCATACTTACCTCCTGTGTAGTCTACTCCTCAATCTATTTCTCCTCTCCTGCGTCCCGTTTGTCCACTGTGATCAATGGAATTCTTCGTCCTTCATTTTAAAAATGGCCATTACCCCATAATAGCTTCCTGGTCAGCACACTATTAAACTGTAAAATCACCCACTTGTGCCAATAGGAAACATGGACATTACCTTGCACATTCAGTTGTAACTGACAGCTGTTGATATATAACTGACAGCAACAGGTATATTTCTGCTCTGACAAAATATTGTCAGAACTGAAAGGGATCACCGTAAGAAGAAAATGTTGAGCTTTTGAGAGGAACTGGGGGGGGGGGGGGGGGGTGGAGGGGAAGGTTAGTATGCAATATTCATTTGCAGGTACATCATGTGTTTATTTTAAATAATTTTACTCACTTCAGGTTCCCTTTAAATTTGTATTCATATGAATTGCTTATGAGCATATTTGTAATTTCTTTGATCACATTCCATATTTCTTTGCATGTCACTCACTTAGGTCTTTGCGCCAGTAGCACTATTAGCACTTTATTTACCCCATTACTCATGGATCCGGGTCCTCATTTTCCCGACTGGGTTCCAGTTAGAGATGGCCCGAACCTCCGATTTACGGTTCGCGAACTTCCGCAAAAAGTTTGGTTCGCGCAAACTTCTGCGAACAGCAATAGACTTCAATGGGGAGGTGAACTTTGAAAACTAGAAACACTTATGCTGGCCAGAAAAGTGATGGAAAAGCTGTTTCAAGGGGTCTAAGACCTGGAGGGGGGCATGGCGGAGTGGGATACATGCCAAAAGTCCCAGAGAAAAATCTGGATTTGACGCAAAGCAGCGTTTTAAGGGCAGAAATCACATTGAATGCTAAATTGCAGGCCTAAAGTGCTTTAAAACATCTTGCATGTGTATATATCAATCAGGTAGTGTAATTAGTGTATTGCTTCACACTGACAGACCAAACTCACTGTGTAATGCACCGCAAACAGCTGTTTGTGTAGTGAAGGCTGTGCTGAACTACTGCGCACCTGTAACGATTGGTGTCAACACGCAGAGAGAATCTGATTATTGGTGATCTGCAGATTCACCAGTAATGCAGATATACACCAGATTATGAATGATCTGCAGAATCACTAATAATCCAGGTATGTCTAACCTCTGGACACCTGAGATGTGAGTGTACAGTATAACAGTAGCACTTTGAGAGAGAACCGCCAGAGGAACTGGAGGTATGAAGAAGAAGGGATTTCACCTCATACTGTGGGTGAATCCCTAGGCCAAAAGCTCCCTAGGAGAGGGGCCTAGGCTTGGTTGCAGGAAGCCCTGCTGCTAATATAAACAGGCTTGCCCTAACTAGGTGTGAGAGCCTATTCTCTATGCCCTGGAACCGGGCTAAGGTATAACATAGAAATGACACAGTATCCTAGTCTTGGGTGTGAGGTCCGTAGTCACAACACTCTGGAACTGGCCTAAAGCATAACATAGAACTGACACAGTATCCTAGTCTTGGGTGTGAGGTCCGTAGTCACAACACCCTGGAACTGGTCTAAAGCATAACATAGAACTGACACAGTATCCTAGTCTTGGGTGTGAGGTCCGTAGTCACAACACCCTGGAACTGGTCTAAAGCATAACATAGAACTGACACGGTATCCTAGTCTTGGGTGTGAGGTCCATAGTCACAACACCCTGGAACTGGTCTAAAGCATAACATAGAACTGACACAGTATCCTAGTCTTGGGTGTGAGGTCCGTAGTAACAACACCCTGGAACTGGTCTAAAGCATAACATAGAACTGACACAGTATCCTAGTCTTGGGTGTGAGGTCCGTAGTCACAACACCCTGGAACTGGTCTAAAGCATAACATAACATAAGCATGAGAAAGTATTCTAGCTCAGTGTGGATTCCCAGGTCCTTCCTGGTTCAAACACACTGTTGGATCTGACTGAGGTCTGTGTGCTAACACGTAAGCATTTGCAACGGCAGACGATGTGAGACTGAGGGACGAGTGGTTATATAGTGCAGCGCTGACCAGCGCCGCCCAGTCCCTTCCAGCCAATCCGCATACAAACTTGGATCAGCTGACCAAGGGAGTCCGCTGATCCCTCTCTGCTTCCCATAAAGCTTCTGTCTCGCCGCGCGTGCGCGTGTATTCCTCAGCCTATGTGCACAGGAAGGCTGCACCAGGTCAGACACATGTCGCCGCACATAAACCGCCGGACTAGACGCGGAAACGGCCGCCACGCCGTCGGAGCACGCGGCGGCCATTCCGCAATTCTTTACAGACAGACCCCGATAGTCTATGCAGGGACGGAGGCCTCCATCTTTTTTTTAACAAAAAAGAACCCAGCGCCCGCAGGTGAGCGGGAGGGGCGGATAAAACCCTGAGCTA